>NW_004086340.1:0-96215 GCF_000220395.1 Ichthyophthirius multifiliis | reverse complement strand
ATTTAAAAGAGTCATGCTTATTATTAAAAAATATTTACAATTCTGTATCTCGTTTAAAATATTGATATATAATTATATAAAGTAAGTATTTTTTTGCAATTATAGGATATTTTTATGATTAATAATATCTTAAATAATCATATTATACTAAATTACTTTATTTTCATTTTATAAGTTTTATTTAGTTTAAACAAGCCAACTATTTACAAACGTATAATATGAAGAACTATCTTAATCATATTAGCTTACTGTAATTTATTAAGTTATATTTCTTATTCCTCCTTTTGAATCTTATATTACACCCATAATTAAAGAAACACCAAAAGGAAGAAAAGTTTCAATATTATTCTTTAGTGAGAAATCAGATAATAAATTTCTATTAATCTATTATTAAGCATTCAATATTTCATTATCATAATATTATTAATTTTTATAAAAATAGAAAGAATAAGATAGAGGTTAATCAATATCATTACATTCATTTATTTAAAGAGTTATTTTGTCTTATAGATTTCTAACTTTAAAATCTGTATTTTAATCAAAAACACACTGTTAAGGAGGTATATTAGCATATAAAGTATAAGATATTAATGTAGGTACTATATAATTTATATTTCTAATTGAAAATTTTAATTCAAATTAATTTTAATTTTCATCTAAAAAGTCAAAAAATAATTCCCAAATTTAAAATAAAAATTAATTATAACTTAGTATTAATATATTCTTTTATTAATTCTAATAAAAAATAACTCCTGTAATTATTAAGTTATCAACGTTTGTAACCTCTTGACAATCAAATTAAGTAAATATTTCTTAATTTAAATTGATTCTATTTTAAGAGTTATTTATAGAAATATAAGATTAAACAAAAGGAACTTCATAATCAATTATTGATATTATAATTTAGTCAAAAACAGTTATTCCATCTTTTGTTCCTGAAAGTATAAATTAATATTATTAAAAAGGGTATAATATTTTTTATTATATGGTAATTTATAAATTTTATGTCACATCAGAAATAATTAAATTATTTTATGAATCTCTACAATCATCACCAGTACTTAAACTAATACATTACCATTTTAAATTTATTCCATAATTACTTTCCTTTAATGTATTTTTTTCATTAGAGGATAAATTAGGATCATCTACTTTTCCTTCGAGATTAAAACTTTAAAAAAAATATTATTATCTATTTCCTCCTAAAACATAAACCAAAGGAGGAGCAAGAACTTATATTGGGAACACTATTTATTCAGTAATAGTAGGATCAGATTTTAAAGAAACAGTAATTTATATATTATATGTTGTTTTTACTTTCATAATAAAAGGTTAAATTTAAAATTAAAATTATGTTTCTTAAAGTATTTATGTGGAATCAATGCTTAATTATTCAGTTAAATTGTCATTCTATTTGATTTATACTTGATAAGCATCTGTTTATTGATAAGATGTTTCTCCATCATCTTCACATTAAAAAAGATTGAAATAAACATTTATATTTACTAAATTACTTCTTTATATTTAATTTGGATTTGTTTTTACTCTTATATATATTGATGTATCTGGCAAAGTTTAAATTATTATATTGGCAGTACCTATTTGGTTAAAATATGAAATTACATCTACTTAGAACTAGTATTATCCTTGTTTTTTCAATTATAAAGGTTATAATTATAAAAATAATTAGTTATTTTATTATTAGATTTAAGTATTTATTTAAGCTATTTCATCCGCCGTATATACATTAGAAGAAATGAGTGACCAAGTAATTTATTTTAATTATTTATTACCATGATTAGAAATACTTGATATTGTTATTTATGTTTAATAACATATAGAAATAGGGGTTATTTAAGTTAATTATATAACTAGATTTGTGTCTAAAGTTACTTTTCCAGTTATTTATTAAAGAAAACCAGCGCAAACAAATCCACTATTTATTAGTTTGAATACCCCAGGCTTTATTTTAACTATATCATCCTTATTAATTGTACTTACATCATCAAGTTTAATTGTAAGCGTTTTTTAAGGTTTGTTAAAAGAACATAAAATGTTTCCTTATAATTTAGAAGTAATGGAAGTTTAATCTAAAGTTTCTATACAAAGCTAATAAGTAAATTATAATTATTAAGAATAATTTTAGAATTATGAATCAGAGAGGATAAGTTGAATTTATAAATCAGTATAATAATAATCAAAATCTATAATTAAAGTCAAAAAATCATCACTAAAATATATTTTAGTCATTATATTTAAGCATGAATCACATTATTTATTTTAGTTTAATTAAAAATATTAAGGGGCTATGCATGTAAGACATTCCGTTGCACTGCATGTAGCACATCCAGTTGAAAAAGTAGAACATATAATACAGGCTTAATCGAAGCCATTAGGATCATAGGAATATTAAGGACAAATACATTATTAAGAAACTCTATTCTCAAAGCAAGAATCACAGTTATTCGCATCAGAACAACTTGCACATCTATTTTTGCAATAATCACAAGTTCTAGATAATGCATTTTCAAATTTTCTTCCTGGGCATGAATTAATGCATTAAGAATCATTATAAAAAAATCCAGGATCGCATAAATCACATGAAGTATGATCAATACATTAAGCACACTAAGACATACATTAAAAGGCATTAATTATTAATTCATTGATTCCAAAAGATTAAATGTTAACGTCTAAATTCAAGTTATTAGAAAGCGTAACATTAATTGTTTTATCACTTGTAATAAAATAGAAATCCGCCTATTATATTTATTCATTAGTCGCTCCTCCACATAAATTAGTCAATGCAGTTGTATCTTTTTATAGAGTCTTAGCAATAACTCCATTTATTATAATATTCACTACCTTATCATCCCATTAATCAATCATAATATATTAAAATAAGATTTGATATTTATAAACAGGTAAAGCTGATGTAAATGTATTTTTTATAACACAATCTTTTCCACATACTTCATATCCTCCTAAAAGTGTATATGCATCACATTATGTAACATGGTTTGCTCTATTAAAACCAGAAACAACAAATCCACACTGAGTAATATGATGTTATTAAAACCTTAAATATAAACATTTTTCTATACGAACTTGATTTTAAGAATGTGATATTATAATTAAATTAAATACTATTAAAACAACTTTTATAATAATTTTTGATAATATATTCATTTATAAATATATATTTAGTTTAAAAAGATATATTTTTTATATTAATATAGTAAAAATAATAAATTATAATTAATTTAAAATATATATAATAAAATTAAATACATAATATAATAAAAAAAAATTAGTAATATTATATTTTAATTAAATATTTATATTATCAATTTTTTGTAATTTATTATATATTAAAATTATTATATTTAAATAATGATTTAATATATTTTATTTTAATTAAAATATATTGTATGCATTTTATATTTATAACTATATAAAACAAAATTATTTTATATTTATATAATTTAAAAATAACATAAATTATATATTATTATTAATATTTTATATTATTTTAATATAAATATAAAATTATAAAAATTATAAAATTCGTCATTAATTTATAATTTTTTTAATTATTATAAATATTAATTTAAGTACATTTTTATTAATTATTATATATTTTATTCTTTTAAATAAATTTTTATAATTATTATTATTCTAAATATAAAAAAAATATTTATTATAAACAAATTTATTATTAAATTATTATATTAAAAATTTAATTAAATATATTTATTTTATTAATTAAATTCTTATATTATATGACTAAAAATATTTTAAATTTATATAGAAAATTTTATTAAAAATTAAAAAATATAAAAGTTATTACACTATAAAATTACAATCTATTTTTGTCTTTACATACACATATTTTAGTATATCGAATATTAAATTACAAAAGACAAAATATTTAAAAAAATTATGAGCCGAAAAAAAAATTTTGTAAAAAATTATAGTAATTCATAAAAAAATTGATGTTTAAATTTAAAAAAAAATACTAAAATAAAAGCAAATAAAACACTAAAAAAAAGGAATATTAGGAATATTAAATTTTAAAAAAATTAAAATATCAATTATATTAATATTAAATATATTTTATTATATTAACCTTAAATATATTATATATATTGTTTAACAATAACAAAATATATTAAATTAAATTGCAAAGAAATTTAAATTTAAAATTTTATTTAATATAAAATAATAATTTAAATTATTAAATATGAAATATAAACAAATAATTATATTAAATATTTTTTATTTAAATTTTTTAAACAAAATTAAATATTCTTTCTTATTAAAAAAAAAATCTTCATAATTTTTCTAAAATTTCAATAATATTTAATATATTTTTATAATTTTTTTTACTATATACAATTTTTTATAAATTTTTAAATATATATATCTTTTACAGTTTTATTTTTTCTTCATAAAAATAATTTATTTATTAAAAATTATTATCTATGTTCTAAAGAAACTATATATTTTTGCATTTTCTTATATTAATGCTTAATTTTGAAGTAGTATAATTTATTATTTTCAGATTCTTTAAATTAGTCAGAAAAATAATAAGGATTTATTTCGCTTATATATTTATACATATTAAAATTAATAATTTTTGAATAAAATAATCAATATAAATTTTTAAATAATTTTAAATTATTATATAGCCTGAAATCTTAATTATAATAAAAATTAAAATTAAAAAGGTGCTTCTATAATAAAAATATTTTTTTCCTTTTATAATATTTATTTTAGTTATATTTTACAAAAGCTTTTAAAAATTATTTTAATAAAAATATTAATTATTTTAAAAATATTTAAAGTATTATTGCTTTTTTATTATTTAAATAAATATACAATTCGTTTTCATGATATTTTAAATGTACAAATATCCAATTTTATTTATCAAAAATTAAAACAAATTAAGTATTATTGATATAAATGATTAATTTTAAAAATATAAATTATAAAAAAATATATTATTTTTATTATAAAATTTTTATATTTATATTCATTTTTCAAATATTAATGATAATTTAACATTATATGAATTCAGATATAATTTTTAAAAAGAAATTAATTAACTAATAAATTTAAAGCGATCAATATTGTTATGTATTAGATATAATAATATATTATAAATAAATATATTAATACTTTAATTTATTTTTATATATTATATCTTTATTTACATTTTAATA
This sequence comes from Ichthyophthirius multifiliis, assembly GCF_000220395.1. NCBI lineage: Eukaryota > Ciliophora > Oligohymenophorea > Hymenostomatida > Ichthyophthirius > Ichthyophthirius multifiliis. The sequence goes on along the minus strand of NW_004086340.1, from coordinate 90,990 downwards.
AATATTGTTTTAATTTATTTTTATCCTAATATCAATCATTTTATTGAAATTATTATATTCTTATAATTTTTTTAAAAAACATAAATATTATTCATTTTAAATTATTATTTTAATTAAATATATTTTACTTAATATCTTAAATATATTACATATATTTATTTATAAATAAAATAAAAAAAATTAATGAAAAGATTTAATAAAAATTATTTTATTTTAAATATTATAATTTAATAATATTTTTTATAATTATTTAATAATATTAATTAATATATATATAAATAAAAAATTATAAATATAAAATATTTATATCAATTTTTTATGTATATTTAAATTAAAATTTTATTATATTTAAAGTTATATATTATTTTTATTTTTTTATAAAATATAATTTTAAAATATAAATAATTTATCTAATTTTATATATTTTTTTTTATTAATAAATATAAATTAATAATAATCATATATTATATATATTATTTTTGTTTCTAAAATAAGTTTATAAAATTTATTTAGAATCTTAAATATGTTTATATAAAATTTAAAAAATCAAAATATAAATCTATAATGTATTAATCTTAAAATGGTAATAATATAAAATTATAAGTATATTTATATAGTGATTCTTTTTAATAATTTATTTTATATTCTAATAAAAACTTAAATAAAAGAATTATTTTTTATTTTATTAAATATATTTTTTATTTAAAAAATTTATAAATTAATTAATGTAGATATTTAATTCGAATAATTTTTTTTTTTATATATATATTAAAGGGGCTTTAGCTCAGCGGTAGAGCGGAAGACTGCAAATCTTTAGGTCGCGAGTTCAATCCTCGCAGGTCCCTTAATTTTTTTTAAACTAATAAAATATTTTGTGATATTTACTTAAAAAATTTATATTTTATAATATTGATAAGCTATTTTAAAAATTATATATAAAACATTTGCTTGAATATTTTCAATTTGAATATAAAATAATTAATTAATTTTTAAATATAAAATAATTAAATTATTTTAAAATTTATATAAATTTTTTTTTTTCAAAAATTTTAAACATAAATAAAATGATTTATATTATAATTTCAATATATATGAATATAATAAAGAGTAAATAAGAAAATAAAAATATACTAAATTTTATAATTTATGATAAAAAAAATCCAAAAGTGAATATTGAAGATATAAAAAATAAAAATCTAGCTTAAAATTATGGTTATAAAAACTAAAATCAAAAAATAATGAGAATTAATAAAAATGTAATTATAAATAATTTGAGATATGCCATATTCGCAATTAATAATAATATTATTAATAGATTTTAGTAAAATAAATTAAACAAATAAATATAATATAATTTTTATAATTATTTTTAGTCTTTATATTTTTTACATATAAAATAAAATTTCCTTATAAAAAATATATGATTAATAATAAATTATTATTTTAGAATACATTTCAAAGTTATATAATGTTATAAAAACATAAAATTATGTAATTTAATTAATTTACAAATAAAATTATATAGTAAAGCATATACATTTATATTGTGAAGGGGCTTTAGCTCAGTGGCAGAGCGGAAGACTGCAAATCTTTAGGTCGCGTGTTCAATCCTCGCAGGTCCCTTAATTTTTTTACTTTTTTAAAAATAATTTAATATATAATTATATAAATAAATTATTTTTATTTTTATTTTATTTTTAATAAATTTCAATAGATATACAAAATGCACAAAAAAAATATAATAAAAGCTTTTAAAATATAGATTTTTATTTTTATTTATTATGAATTAAGAATTTTAAGTTTTAAAATTTTTAATTGCTTTTTATTTATATATTTATTTAAATATAATTCAAAAATAAAAATCCCAAAATATTATTTTATTTTAATATATTAAAAACTATCGTATATTTTTTTAGTATGCTATAATTCTTAAAAGAGTAAGAATTTATTAATTTGTGCATTCAAGTTTAACAGAAAAAATAGGATTTTTTCTTAATTTTTTATAAATAAAATCCAGTTTTTCAATAAATTAAGGGTACTTAAAGACAAAATTTTAATAAAATAAAAAGCAGGAATCTTAAAATAATTAAATTTTCCTTATACTATATTAAATATTACTATAACTAATATTATGTAAAGGGTTAATTAACAAAGCTTAGGAAAAGTATTAAAAAGCCTTTTCGTATTAATGAAAGATTTAATAGCATACTCCTATATTATTTAATGCTGTTAAGCTTTATGGATTAAAAATAATTATTTTTAAGAAATAAAATAGAGCTTTTTCAATTAAATTTTATTTTAAATACAAACTTCCTAATTTATTTAATATTTTTTCATCTTATGGGTTTATTTATAAAATACTTTTCATATAAATTTCTGCTTAGAATGATTCTTATTTTTTTATATGTATTTTCGAAATTTTTGCTAATACTTTTGTATTTAAAGGTTTTTTTATAAGAATTTATTTATATAATTTTAAGGATTTTTGTAAATGGTTAATTTTATAATAACAATCTGCTTATATTTTAGCATTTTTAATTTCCAACATATTGCTTTTATCTAAATAAATAATACATTTTTTGAAATTGTTTTATTTATAATAAAAAGAAGAAACATAAAATAAAGCTTTTTAATTGTTTTTTTCTAAAGTTAATAGTTTTTCAAAATCTTAAAGAGCTATTTTATAATTAAATTACTTTTTTTCGATTTTAGCTTTGTAATAATAAGCTTTTTAAATTATTTTTTTCATTAAATATTTCTTTAAACATCCTTATTTTTAATAGTATTTAATACATTTTTCAACATATATTTTACTTTCAGGAAAATCACATTTTTTGTAATAATTTATACATTTTATTATGTTATATTCTTTTTTTCCTGTTTATTTTATAAATTCATCTATATAATAGTTTGAATGATCGTATTTTTTCTAATTTTAATATTATAATGATAACGTATAAAATTAATTGATGTTTTTATTTTCTTGGTTTTAGGAAATTTCTTCTATATTTGATTTTTCTGATATTATAAATTATTCTAAATGAACTTCTTATAGCTTTTTTGATATTTTTTATTAAAATAGTTATTTTATTATTTAAAATAAAAAGCTTTTATTAAATTAAAAATTCATTATTTGTTTGAAGAAAAGTAATATATTTTATTTATTTTATATTTAAAAAAATAAATTACTTATTAATAATGTAAAGTAAAGTAATTATATAAAAGTATATATTATATAAAATAAAAATTATCTTCAATTTATAAATATGTTTTATAATATATTTTAAAAAGAAATATTCGAACAATTAATAATATCTATTCTATTTTAGAATTATTTTTGTTTTAAATAGAAATTAATACTTTAAGTTAATAATTAAGCGCTTCTTTTAACATTAAAAAATATTTAAATTTTAGTTTTTTATTTTATATTTAGAGAAATTTTATATATAAATTATTTATATTTAGATATAATTTAAAAACTTAAAAACATATAATATATTATAAATAAAAAATAAAAATGTAAATATAAGAATTTTAAGAATTTTAATAAAGACTATAAACATATACTTTTGAAAATTGGACTTTAATAAATCCAAAAGTTAATTTAAAAATATCATGCATTTAATAAATTAAAAATAAAAATTATAAAAAAGATAAATCCTTATTATTTATCGAAATGTGGTTTTAAATGTATTGGAAACGAAACTTTAGAATGTGTTATGTGTTAAGAATAATTATAGTTAAGTAATTTAGAAAATATGGATTATGAGAATTTTAATGAAAATTAATCTAATAAAAATGGTATATAATTATATATTTTTAAAAGGAGTTATAATTCTTTTATTTTTTCTAGATTTAAATGTTTAAAATTTCCTTGCAAAAGCAAAAAATCATAAATAAGAATGCTTCTATTATTAAGAAGATTAATAAATTGATTTATTATTTGAATTAAATTTGGACTTTTTACAAAAAAATATTGATTTTTTATATGATTAAATTATTTAAACTTACAAGCAAAATAATAATTAAGAAAAATCTTACCCATTATTAGATACAAATATATTAAAAATAATAGTAATAAAATAATATAATTAAAACTTTTTTAACAAAAAATAAAATAAAAGTCAATGGAATTTTAGTTTTTGTTTTTTAATGAATTAAATTAAAACTAGATAAATGTATAAAAAAACAAAAAAATAAAAAAAAAATTAAAAATAAATAAATTAGATTTTAAAAATTTTGTAACTTTTTGGTTGGCAAGTATAAACAGAAAGTGAAAAAAAGAAATTATATTGTCCATTTTGTTGTAGAAATATAAATATATAAGAATATTCAACACAAAATGATTAATTTTAAAGTCTATAAATATAATAAAAAACGCATTTATTTAACCCTTTAGAAGAACATAGATATTTTTGTCTATGGGGAAATATAAATTTTGAAGAAAGTGAAGAAAAAAATTAAAATTTTTTTGGATGGAATATTTGTTTAAATTATATAGTTAATTGCTTTAAATAAGGAATAGCTTAAAAATAATAAAATTTAAATATTTTACAAAAAGATATTAATAATGTTTAAGATGAATTGAAGTTTAATAATGAAAGTTTTAAAAAGTTTCAATAAGAATGGAAAGAAAAATATGATAAAATTTATGAATAATGTGATTTGTTAGGAGTTGATAGCTAAAATAGTTAATTGTTTAAATAAAAATTATCTGAAAATAGATAATCTATAGAAGAAATATTAGAAGATGTTTAAAATTCTATTGATTAGCCTTTAAAAAAAATAAAATTATCTGAAAACGGGAAATAATGAGATTTTTTATAAACATATCTATTTATTTAAATTTTTTTAAATTTATATTTAATTTTTTTGTTTAAAAAATATAATTTTTAGAAAGTAATAAACATGATATTTATAATTATCAAAACTCTTTATATAATTAAAGTATAAAGAAAGAAATTAAATCATTTTAAAATTTTTAAAAATTACATAATATATAAAAAATACATTTTTATAAATCAAATAATATTAATGTTAAAATTTTTTAATATTATAATTTAAATATTTAATGCTATATAATATATTACATGTTATATTTTTAATAAAAATATAAATTAAGAAATTATTAAATTATAATTTACATAAAAAATATATTTTATTAAAAGAAATTAAAAATACTTAGAAAAACTAATATTAATTTTTTATTAATAGATGCTAAAAAAATTATTAAAAAAATAAATAAAAGTTTAATAATTAATATATATAAAAATAAAAAAAAAATAAGATATATATAAAACTTCATTTATATAAATATTTTATAATTAAAAAATAAAAATAAGCAAATATTCAAATGTAAATATTGTGAAATATTAAAATTTATTATTTAATATGTTTAAAAATATAAAAAAATGCCTTTATAATAATATATTTATTAAATATATTTAATAACAAATAATAAATTTTTATTATTTATTATAATCGTTATAAATATAATTATAAAAAATATATTTATTATTAATATTGTTTATGTTATTATTATTATTATTATTATTATTATTATTATTATTATTATGAATAATACATTTTTTTTATTTTTATTATTTTTATTTATAATTTTTTTTTTATATATATTTTTATTTATATTGACAATTTTTCATAATTTTTCTTTTTTATTTTAATGTTTTTTATAATTTCTTAGTTAATTATATAATATTTATAATAAGAATATTTATATTAAATTTATAAATAGTTATTTAATTCAAAAATAACGTTAATTATTCATATATATTTTAAATTTTTTATATTATAAATATTTTAAAAAAAATTTGAATAATTAATATTAAATTATAATTTATAAAAATTTATATTTATATTTTTTTTCGATATAAGCATAATAAATAGAGTTTTTTAAAAAATAGTAAATATTATATATCATATATATATAATAATTAATAATTTCTAATAATTATTTTTTATAATTAATTTTTTTTTTGTAGTAATTTTTTCTATTATTTTATATAAACAATACAGTTATCTATTTTAATTTTCGTTTTTTAGAAATTAAAAAAAATTCAAGCAGATGCTTAATTTTTTTACTTATAAAATTAAATAACTTCGTTTTTATTTCTAATGCTAATAGTTTTAGCAAATAACTTATTTGAAATAACATTTTATTCTAGTAAATTCTAAAGTTATTATTTTTAATTAAAACATTCGATCTTAATAATATATCCTCTATTATTTCTGCCAAAAACTTCATCACAATCATCAGGGTCAAAAACAATAATTTAACTTTCTTATATAGAAGGATTCTTTAAAATCGAAACGTTAGATTTAGAACTAAAATATTGTTTAATTTGAATATTATTTCTCATTATATTTTTTCCAGTCACTATAATTTATTATTAAATATCTTATGAGTTTTTTTATACTCGAATATTTTCTATTATCATAACTTATCGTTCATTTATGATTAGATAGTCTCCATATCTTAAATTTATAGCCTAAATTTATACTAATTAATTTTCGGTTCTTACCTTATAATCTTCATCATCACCTGCTGTTATTATTTAGTCGCTAAATGTGCAACTCATATTTTTTTTTTTTTTTTATAAAATTTATAATTTATTATTTGTTTAATGTGAAATAGTACTTTTTAAAAAAAAATGATTATATATATTAAAAGAATATAGGTCATTATAAATGTTATAAAAAATTTTAAATATTTATTTATAATGTATATTGGATTAAATAATGAATTTTCTTTTATTTTATATAGAATTTTTTTTTTTTTTAATTATAAATTAAAAATAAATATATGTATTTTTATTAGACAAATAATATTAAAATTAAATAAAATAAAAAATTATCAAAAAATATCAAAATATGAATTTATAATCCTATAAAATATTTTTATTTATTTTTTTTATTTTAAATATTGCCTTTTAAAGCCCTTCATGCCTTGATTCAAAAGGAAATAAAGTAGACTATTTTATAGCATTGAAACATCCTGATAGTACGGAATTTTCTTATTGTGATTCTTCAAAACCTTGTAAAGATTTGGAATCAACAAAAAAAGAACTTAATGATATTTCAATATCTCCTTTATTAAAGACGCTTTAATAAATAAAAAGCCTAAAATCTGATAAATATGCATCTGTTTTTTGGAATGATGAAGTTGCTGAAAAGGATATTTCTTTAACATATGCACATTCTAAAGGAATTATGGGATTAGATAAGTAAATATTAATTACTAAAATACATTCGAAATATATTTATAAAAAAATAAATAAGACATAATGGATTTTTAATAGTGCATAGTGCTCCTAAATTTCCTTTAATAATAAATGATGAAATAGATTTGAAGATATAAGATGGATAATAAATCTTTGCTTAACATTTTTTCTGTATATCTACAACTTCTGAATAATTAAATAATATTGCGGAAGGATATACTATTGATTGGCCTTATGTATATGCATCAAATAATGCAACTTCAATTTTAGATTAATTTAAAAATATCTAACAACTTATTTCAAAGAAAAAAAATACTGATTTATAATAAAAAGTTATACCGTTTTAATCTCATAAAGGAATTAAATTTGAAAAATTTTCTAAGTCAGGCTCATGGGTAGTTCCTTTTTACGAAAATGTAGTTTCTACGCATATTAAATCTGGTTTGATTGTTGAAAGTTGGGGTTCTCCTTAAGAAACACCTAGCTGTTAAGGAGAATTTTAAGTTTTTTCAAACCTTGAAGTAGCTTTTCCTAAGTAAGATGAATTTAAATAAACTAAAGATCATTCTAAGTATGCTATATCTACTGACTAGAAATTACATTTCGTTTGCTTGGGTGATATTAATAGGTAGTAAACTTAATGGAAAAGAGGAGGAGGTACGGTTTGCTTTTAAGATTAACATGTTTATTCGGCTTTTAAACAAATCCTAAATAAATAATAATAATGTGAAAATGAAGTTTAGTTTTGAAAGATTTTATTTTTTCACAAGCTTTAAAAATTAAGCTAAATATTTTTTTTAAGAGAAAAATAAAAGTTTTTTATTTATTTAAATGATTATATAATATTTATTTTTTACAAATATCTATTTATTTTTTTCTTTAAATTAAAATTGAGGAAAAAAAAATAATAATTAATTTTTTTAAAAAGATAAAAATAAAAATAAGTTATATTTTAAGGAAAAATTAAAATAAAAATTATATAAATAAAATAAAAAAATAATTAATTTATACATTTTTAAATTATATTTTAATTTTAGATGTTTTAAATTAATAAATAGAATTTATTGAATACTATGTATAATCTATTTATACAAAAAAAATTATTATAATAAATAGTAAAATTTAAATCTTAAATATACATTGCATCTTTTATCTGGTCATTCATTAATTATAGAAATCATAAAAATAAATTATAATTCTTAAATTTAATATTTATTATATTAAAGTTATATAATTATATGATTGGTTAATTTTTGATTAGAATAATTATAAATTTCTACGTTTTTCGCTTGAATTATAATTTTTTACAAGAGTTATTTATCTTTTATGGAAGTTATTTTATAAATATTTATTACTTATTAAGTATAAACGAAGAAAATATAATATTATTTTTTTTATATCGAGACACTTCAAAAATGTAAAATTGTATATTATTATTTTTTTAATTATCAAATGTTACTATTTTAATAATATTTTGATATTTTGGAAATTAGTAACTTTTTGAAAAAGTACTGTTTAATTTATTATAGGGAATTAAGTTATTTTTAATATATTTTTTGGATTTTTGGATAATAATGTTGATAAATATAACCAATAATTTTTAAATTTTTATTTATATGTTATGTTATATTAAATAAATTTTATTTTATATATTTATATTAACTTAAAAAAAAAATAATTCAAATGATTTATGTAATTAAAAAAGTGGAACAGAATAATTTAAAAAAAAATTAGATTCCAAAAATAAAATTATATTATAAGTATTTATATTAAAATATATGTGTTTTATATATAAATATTATTTGATATATTTTATTATTTTTATTTTTTAAGTAAAAATTTGTTTTTTCTCCTATTCGTAGTCTAATATAAAAAAAATTGTCATAAGAAAAAAAAAATATATTTATAATTTATTAAAATTAATTTTTATTTATAATTTTTTTTAAAAAAATATAAAAAAATTATAATATTAAAACTTACCAAATAAATTTCAAAATTATAAAATAAAAAATAAAATGTTTATTAAATATTAGAGTAAAACATAAGTGTAACTATAACCAAATCAATAGGATTAATAAAATAAATAAGTAATGAAATTATAAAAATTTTATAGATTAAATAAAAATACATTAAATTACTAAAAATCATTTATTTGTTATATAAAAAATTAAATATTAAAATATTATTTAGGGTTAATAATCTTAAAATAACTAACCCATAGGAATTACATTTGAAAAAATAATAGGAAATGGTACATTTGGAGTAGTTTATTTGGTAAAAATATATATTTATATTTTTTTAATTAATAAATTTTATATAATTTTTATTATAATTTGTAAAAATAAATTTTAAAGGCAACATTAAATGATACAAATGAAAAGGTTGCTATAAAAAAAGTGTTTTAAGATAAAAGATACAAAAATAGAGAATTTGAAATTATAAAGATATTAAATCATTAAAACATAATAAAACTAAAACAAGCATATTACACAAAAGGAAATAAAGTAATAATAAAAAAAAACTATAAAAAAAAAATTTAATAAATTAGTAAATTTAAATGAATATAATAAGCATAAAATATATATATATATATATATTTTTATATATTTGTCTATATATATATATAATTATCAATTTTATATATATTATCATTAATTATATATTTTCATATTATATTTATTTTTATAAAGGATGATGAAGTTTATTTAAACATTGTTATGGAATATGTTCCAGAAACTCTTTCAAACCTTATTAGATAATATCGAAAAATTAAGCAATAAATTCCACCTTAGTTACTCAAAGTATTTTCATATTAATTGATTAGAGGTTTAGCATATCTTAAAGGTATTAGTATTGCTCATAGAGACATAAAACCCTAAAATATATTGACAGACTCAGAAAATTTTTTGTTAAAATTATGTGACTTTGGTTCGGCTAAAAAACTTGTAAAAGGTGATTCTAATATAGCTTATATATGTTCTAGATATTATAGAGCTCCTGAACTTATATTTGGGGCTGCTTAATATACTACTTAAATAGATATTTGGTCGATTGGTTTTTTTATTATTATATTTTAATTTTTTTTTATAAAAAAAAAGTTAGGAACTGTTATTGCTGAAATGATTCTGTTTGAACCTATTTTCTAAGGTCAAAATTCAGTCGATTAATTAATTGAAATTATCAAAATTATTGGGTCTCCCACTAAAGAGCAAGTACTTAAAATGAATCCTAATCATAATTAATATAATTTTCCTTAAATTAAACCTTGTTCTTGGCCTAAAGTAATATTATTATTATTAATTGATTAAATTAAATTAAAACAAAGTTTTTTAGTAAATAAAAGCCTGACCCTTTATTAGTTGATTTAATTAGCAAAATTCTTATTTATGTCCCTAGTGAAAGACCTACTCCTTTAGAAGCTTTACTTCATCCATATTTTAATGATTTGAGAAATGAAAAATTCTATTAAAGTTACCCGAATATGCCTGACTTTTTTAATTTCTCAAATGGTTATTTTTTTTTCTATTTTTTTTTTTTTTTTTATATTTTTTTATAGAAGAAATATCTACTTAACCTTAATTGAAAAATCATCTAATTCCTGATTGGTATAAAAATAAATAAATTGATAATTTAAGCAAAGATTTTAATTAGAAAGTCTTTTTTAAAGATAGTTAAAAATGATGGTTAAATATATAGATCTTGAATATATATATATATATATATATTAAAAAATATTTATGAATGTTTTTTTATAAAAAAATAATTCTTTATAATACATAATTTTTTTTAAAAAATAAATTTATAAATATTACAAATTAAAATTATAATTTTTGTTGCTTAAATTCTTTTTTTTTTTTTAATCTAAATAAATAAAAAAAATATGGAATGCTAAATTTGTTAAAAAATAACAAATAATTTTCCTCATAAACCATATAATATATAAGTTGATTTTAGTACAAACATATATAAAGCTTTAGATATTTAAAAGAAGTTTTGCATTTTTGAAAGTCCAACAGGTACAGGAAAGTCTTTAAGTTTAATAACTGGTGTATTTACCTGGTATATGGATAATTATAAAAATTACAAAATATATAAAAAAAAAGATGAGCATTAAGAAGATTTAGATGATTTACCTGACTGGCTGAAAGACATATAAGATGTAAATATGGATTTGTTTATAAAATAAATAGAAATAAAAGAAAAAGAAATGTAAGAAAAATAGAAAAAATTGGCAGAATTTGGGAATAGAAAAAGTCGGATATAAATAAAGTACGAAAATAAAAAAAATGATGGCTTAAATAGTTTATTTAAAGGAGATGATGAAATTTAGAAATAATATCGAAACAAGAAAAATAATTATTTGGAAGAAATATAAGATAAAAATGAGTTTTTGCCTTTGAAAATAATATACGCTTCAAGAACACATTCTTAAGTGAAATAATTTATGTAAGAAATATAAAAAACGCCTTTTAAAAACTTAAGAGTTTAAGCTTTAGGGAGTAGATAAATTTTATGTATAAATGAACATGTTGAAAATAATTAACTTTCTTAAAATTAAATAGAAGATTTTTGTAGAGATGTTACTTTGAAAAATTAAAGCCGAAAAAATGAAAATGAAACAGAAAAAATATAAAAAAAAGATGAAAAAATATAAAAAAAAGATGAAAAAATAAATTAAAAAGATGAAAAAATAAATTAAAAAGTTGAAAAAAAATGTATTTATTATGAAAATTATGTATCTTTTTAAGAAGATTTAGAGTATCTATTTTTTACGAAAATTCATGAAATAAATGAAATGAAAATTGTGGCTAAAAAAAATAGTGTTTGTCCCTATTATTTGGGTAAAAAAGCATCTTTTAATGCTTAAGTATTATGCTTTCCTTATCCTTTATTATTAGATAATGATGCAAGGGAAAAAATGGGCATTAGTTTAGAAAACTCAATAATAATAATTGATGAATCACATAATATTTTAGAACATTTAAGAGGAATTAACTCTATAGAAATAAAATTAAAAGAAGAAATTTTATAGGCATTTTTAGATATAGGGAATTATTATTAATAATATTAGAGAAATTTAGCAGCTAAAAATGCGTTTTTTTTGCAAAATTTAAAAAGTTTATTAAATGAAATTTGCTGTTTTTTTAAAAATATCGAGGAATAGGAATAAAAAGGGGATGATGATTTTTTTATAAAAATCGATTTTTTGGAATTTCTTTTGAAAATAAATTTCGATAAAATCGAGTTTTTGGAAATAAAGAAATATATAGAAGATAATAATGTAGGGAAAAAAGTTCATTTTTATAATCAAAATTTAAAGGAAAATTCTTTTAAAATTCCTTAGAAATTTTAGGAAAAATTTAAAAAAGATATTTAGGAATTATAAGATAATAATAAAAAAAATTAAAATGGTGTCCTTTTTGATAAAATTTTGAGATTTTTAAATACTCTTCATCTATCTGTTGGGTCTTCGAAGTAATTCTCAATTGTTTTTTTCCCAAAAAAAGGACTTTTGTAAATTATTTGCCTAGATGCTCTTTCTAGGCTATAGTCTATTGTAGAAAAAGCACATTCAGTCATACTGGCTGGAGGAACAATGGAACCTTTAAGTGAATTTGAGTAACTTTTTTCAAGTCTAGGTGAGTAGAAGTGCTTTAAATTTGCTTGCGGGCATGTTATCGGTTAGGATCAATGTAAAGTTTTTGCTGTAAGAGGCTTTAAAAAGAAAAAAATAGTTTTTAATTATAATTAAATTAAAGAAAATGATAAAATATATGAAGAAACTATTGAAATGACATAATTAATATAAAAAAATTTATATAAGTAAAAAATAAAAGGTGGAATTGTAATATTTGTATAAAATTATGGATTTATAGAAAAATTAAAAAAAGAAGAAAAAAAAATAATTAATGCGTTTTTTGATAATAAAAACGAAATCAATATATTCGAAAAATATGAAAAAATAATAAAACTAAGAAAATATGAAGAAAATCCAGTTCTTATTTCAGTCATAGGAGGAAAACTTAGTGAAGGAATCAATTTTTCGGATGAACTTGCTAGGGTTGTGGTTGTATTTGGATTACCTTATTCAAATTTTAGGAATGCTGATTTATAATTAAAAATGTAGTTTTATGATTCGCAGTGTAAAAATAAACCATAAAATACTTTTAATGGTAAAGAATTTTATGAAGGGTTATGTATGAAAGCGGTAAATTAATCAATAGGAAGGGCTATTAGACATATTGGAGATTTTGCATGTATTATATTAGTTGATGATAGGTTTTTATAATAAAAAAATATATAAAGATTATCTAAATGGGTTAGAGATAAAGTTTAAAAAGTGGATTATTTGGAAGATTGTGAAGATTTAATATAATAATTTTTTATTAAACTTTGAAGATATTTTTTTTTTTGATTAAAATAATTTATGTAAATATTAAATTCTTTTTATTTAAAAAAAAAAAAAAAAAGATAATGAAAAAATATATGAATTTAAATTAAGTTTTTGTTTTTATTTTATGTTTAGAAAGTAATTATTTAAGTTATTAAATTTATTTTCTTGAATACTATTATGAAAAAGATAATTATTTTTAATTAAATACTATAGTATTATTATAATTCATTATTTATTAGCTATTTTATTTGCTTTCGTAAACTAGTTATTTAAGAGCTTCATTAACAGATGCAGGATAAATAAAGTAAAAAAATTGAAATAAAACGAAAACAAATATAAATATATATATATAAAAAAATAAATGTATATTTATTTATTATATAAATATTAAAATTAATATTAATATTATAATATTAAATATATATAGATATACATTTTTTTATTATATATAAATTATATTTATACATTATATTATAAGATAAAATATAACCCCTCCATAAATATTGATTTATTAAAATTAAATTTCTTTTTGTTAAAAATGCATTTAAAAATAATGGAAGCCCCCTAGAGCTCATCATTGTAAAATTTGCTAAAAATGCGTTTTTCGAATGGATCATCATTGTAAATGGATTAATAATTGTTTAGGGTTTAGAAATAAGAAATATTTTATACTTTTTCTTATATATTCGATTATTTTTGGAATTTTGAGTTTATTTTTTTTAGTTATTAATACTTTTTTTTAATTTATCTATCACATTTATAGTATTTAACAAATATTTAATTTGTTTAATATTATAAATGCAATCGTAATTTTTTTTTTAGTTTATAATAATATTAAATTAGATTTTTTTAAATTGCTTATTATAATTTTATTTCTTGCAATTTGCTTACGAATATTTAATTGATTAATATGTATCTATTATTCATAATTAAAGTAGTGTTGAATATAAAAAAGGTTTATGTGGAAAACCTGATAATTTATTTAATAATTTAAAATAAATATTTGGAAATCAAATTATACAATGGCCATTACCTTTGAAACCATTGCTGAGAAATAATTTATTGGAACTTGCTTATTCTATATAAGATTTAGAAAATATTTATGACTAAAATATAGGGTTTATTGAAGATTATTTTAATGATAGTAAAGATGAAAATTATTTCGAGTTTTAAAAATATAAAATATAAAATTGAAGATGTATATTTAATTTTGATAATTTTTATTAATTAATTAAGAAAAAATAAATATATAAAATACAAAATTTATAATTTTATAAATAAATCAATATAAATGTAATTTTTTTAAGTTATTAATAACATTATTATAAAAATTATAAATATAATTTTTGAAATTGAAAATATAAATATAAAAATGAAAAAAATTAAAATAAAATATATTTTATGTTCTTATTAATATTAATATTAATATTTATATTTGTATTAATTATATATTTAAATTTTTATTTATATTTATATTAAAAATATATACCTATATTTATAATTTAAAAATTCTATTAATATAATTATTATCATTTAAATTGTAATATATTAATAAAATTTCTAAAATATATAAATAGTTATTGTTTTGAAAACTTATCATTACATTACATTTCATTTTAAAATAAAATAAATATTATTTTAATATTTTTTTATTTTTTTAAAAAATTAAAATAACTAAATTAAATAATTTTTACAATTAATAAAAAATGAGCAATAACATTTTCATAACCATAAATGAAATATAAGAAAGAATTCAATTATATTAAAATAATTTAAAAATTGATGAATAAATATTATAGTAATATTAGTTAGTTACCTAAATCGTAAAAATTAATTAAATATTTGAAATATTACGTGAAATATAATCTGAATTATAAGATTATAAATATTTTTTAGAAGAACTAAAATAAAATGAAACTAAATAAACATAATATTAAATAAAATAAATAGAAATTGAAAACTTTAATGCTTTTAAATTAAAATATAATAAAATATAATAAAAAGTTTTAAAAATATACACATAAATCCCATAATTATAAGAAATAGCAAATAAATATTCAAAATAAATAATTTCTACAATTTCTTGTATATCTTCAAATTTAGATATTTCTTCGAATTCTTCTTAAAGAAGTGATTAATTATAAAAATAAAAATAAAAAAAAATTGATGATAGTATTAAAACCTAATTAATTAATCTTAAATAAGAGGTTGAGTAAATAAAAAAGGAAATCGATATTCATGAACATATATAGTATGAGTAGGATTTAGAAAAATTAAAAAGTAGCAATTTATAAATTTAATTTGATTATACAATTCTTAAATAATAAAATACATAGATTATTCATAATATCTAAGATTTGTATTAATAAGCTTAAGAAACGGTACTTAAAAATGAAAATTTGTTAAAAAATTTTGCTTAAGAATAGTTTTTTATCCCTTAGATTAATAAATATAGTACTTCTATGAATTCTAATTATTAAAATTAAAGCAAAATTTCCTTAATTAAAAAAAATTAAAGTTAATTTGCTAACTTTAATGATTTATCAGATTGGGCTAAATAATGTTTAGATTGAAAATTATTTTTTATTTATATAAAAAATTAAATTTACATATAATTATTACCAAAAAAAAAAAAAAAAAAAAAAAAAAACTGAAAAAAAATTACTTACTTTTTATAAAATAAAAATTATTTTAAAATAAAAAAAATATCTTAAATAATACAAAAATAAAAATTATTTTATTTTAATAAATAAATAAAAAATAAAAAAAAATGTTATCTAGAATCTCCAAATAAAACATAAAAAATTTAATTTTATAAAAAAAATAATCAATAATTAGTATATAAAAATTAACAAACAAAATCAATTAAGAATCCTTTGAATAAAACCCAGAATAATTATCGGATATAAAATTAGAATCTTTTGCTTTAAAAATGCAATATTTATAAGAAAAGCACGAAATCCGATAAAAATTAAAAGAAAAATACTTAAGAAAAATGAAAATTTCCTCTATAAATTCAAAACTACCTTTTAAAGATATCCTCCGATCTTTCATAGCATCTAATACTTTAGGTTTTGATTAATAAATAACAGCCGAAGCTTTCTATTATATAGCATCTACATATAAGAGTATGGGTATAGACCCAAGGCATTATTATGATTACAATGTAATTTCATATATATAAAATAAATTAATTTTTATATATATATATATATATATATATATCTATATATATATATTTAAATAAAAAGATGGATTAATTAAAATAATCATGGAGATTTTAAGAACTTATAAATGATTTTAAATATGGTTTGAAGGATGGAGTAGTTTTTTCACCTGAAAAAATATAAAAATGTATTCGTTCTTTAAGATTATTAGATTATAATGATATTTCTTTATTATTATTATCACTTAAAAAAGTAAGAAAAAAAAAAAAAAAGTTTTTTTTATTCAATCAAAAAAATACAAAATAGATTGAAAGATAAATTAGTAATATAGATAATAATTTTCAAATAGATATGAATAATCTCTTAAATAATAATCCTTGTTTACATAAGCCTTTATATTATAATAATAAGCCTTTAGATTTAATTTAAATTCTTTAAAATAATTAATTTAAAAAAACATTAAAATAAGTTATGTTAAAATACTAGAATGAAATAGAAGAACAAGAAAAAAAACAAAAAGAAAATGAAGAAGATCATTAATAAATAATAAAATTATAAAAAAAAGAATAAGAAATAATAGAAGATGAAGAATTAGAAGATACTTATATATTTGAAGAAGTTGAAATTATAGCAAAAAAAATGGAAAAATAAGTTAAAAAAGCAACATCTGCTTTAAAAAAAATAATCACTTCAGTAATGGAAATTAGAAAAAATTATATAAAATTAATAAAAGCATAAGAAGATAATGAAAAAGTAAATAAAAATGCAATGACTAATTTAGATTTACTCAATTTAGAAGAATTAATGTTAGATTCTAATTTAATATCAATTAATGAAATTAAAAATCCATGTATTAAATAAATACAATGGAAAATATAAATAAATATATATTATTATAAAAAATTAGAATTAATATTAGATCAAGATAAAAATATATAATAAATAAGTGATATAGTAGAAAAAATTATTACTTAATAAAATGAAAATTTTCTTCCTTTTTTTGAAAGCTTAATATAATAAAAAATCATTGATTTAGAAAATAGATAGAGTGAAGAATTAAATAAAAAAAATATAGACATAAAACTAGCTGAAGAATATTCTCATTTAGAATATTCTGAAGCGTTATTAGAAATAGCAAAATATGCTAATCATAAAGGAAAATAATATACTGGAGAAACTTTTTTAAATGAAAAATGGGCAGATTTTTTCAAAAAAAATGTAGAAGGGCAATTAGAATATGAATATGATGAAATAGATAGAATTTATTTTAAATAATTTGTTTATGCACATTAATAGATTAAATAAATGTAAGATATAATTTTGAATTCACTATAAAATATTTAAGACCCAAATGTATATGCTAATTATGCTGATGCATATAACAAAATAGGTATTATAAAAAATATATTTATAAATATATTTAAATAATATTTATATATAAATAAATATTTATATAAATATATATATATATATTTAAAACATTTACGTTTTTAATTTTATTTTTATATATTTTATTTTTATATTTTATATTATTAATATAAGGTCTTATATAAACTGCTGATAAATTTATCTAAAAAATTAATATTGAAAGTTTAGACTAATTGAGTACTGATAAATTAATATCTGTACTTAAAATATATGTTTAATTTCCTTAAAAATACTTACATTTAACTTAAAAAATACTTTAACGCTGCGAAAATGAATCTTTATAATTATCTGATTTAATTGATTTTGCCTTTTATTCAATTTTCTATGATAAAATAAGTTTATAGACTATTTAAAAACTATAAAAACATCTTTAAACATAAACTTATATGATCGAAAATCCTCTATTAAATTTTGTTAATGAATATTTATAGTTAGAAAATATTCATTTAGGATATAATGGAAGTGGTGCTAGATTATTTGGTTTTAATTTGTTTTCCAAAAATCCCATAAAAGATGAAATAGTATAATTAGTTGGAAAAAAAGAAAATCTTTAAAATATTAATATTAAAGAAATTTAGCCTGATTTCTTAACTTTAGCTTATGATAATTAGCAAAATATTGTCCAAAAATGCATATTTATTACTTCTTCAGATTTTGGTTATTTAGATTCAGGCGAAAACAGCGTCGAATATAATGTATTAGAGAAACTCATGAAAAAAAGACTCTAAAATGTTCAAGTTGAATTCATTAATGTCTTAAATTATATGCATTTAGATTAAAATGGGACTCTTATGATTAATTAAAATAAAGAGAAATTCCATAAACTAATTAAATTAACCAGAAGCAATATATACTAAGACTTAATTGATGATTTAGTCATATTATCTTAAAAGATCGACAACTAAAGTTTTAAAATGACCTATATAAAGGAGAAGTTTTTACAAATAATACACTTAACATATGGTAGAAAATTCCTATAAGTCTCTTTAAGTGATTTAATGCATGTAAAATATTTACTTTATAGCCTATCTTTAGATTATAAGGAAGTTTTATAAGAAAACGAAAAAAAAAATCTAGATGAAGAAACATAAAAGTTATTCAAAAAAACCTTCCTTTAATTACTAAAAGACCACTCATTGAAAAAACTAAATATTTCACAATAAAAAGAATAAATTGAATTTTGTGCTTCGTAAAAATGGATTGGAAAAAGACTATCAATAGACTTAATTTCAGAAAAATAATAAATTAATAATAATAAAGAAAATAATAATAATTTAGATATTTTTTTTAATTATGCTTTTTTAAATGAATAAAACTATATTGATTTTCCTTAATGGAAAGAATTGTTAACTAATTAATATGGGATTTCTAATATTTGCTAATTATCTCATACTCAAAATGTTTTAAGTGCTACAGTAGCTTCAGCATGTAATTTAGGAAGCACTAGTGCTTTTAATATTCCTAAAAAAAAAGAGATTAGATCATAAATTAGACCTTCTGAGGTTTAGAAAACATTGAAATATTCAATTAATTGGGAAAAGGAGTATTTTATGAATGATAAAACTTAATTACTATATAATGGGGAGAATTCTAATATTAGTGAAGAAACTATGTATGTAGCTAATTTATTAAATTTTAATTATGAGTTGAAAAAATAAATGAATAATACATAAATAATATAACTATTGAATTAGTTTGAGTTCATAGATGTTATTATTTAAAATCATCTTAATTAAAATAGTAATTAATAATAGGAAAATCTTAAATATGCACCAAAGGATCCTCATAAATATTTTTAATATATAGAAAATAAAAATCAAACTGCTTCTCTATTCTGTTAGTAGTATTTAGAGTATTTTTCTAAGAAGGCTTACTAAAAAAATCAAATTCTTTAATTAGCTCATGCTAACTTTGTAAAAATTAAAGAAATATTTAAAAAATATTAATAAGGTAATAGATATATTTATATTTTAGTTTTTATTAAATTTATTTTTTATAAATTATTAGGCATTTATACAAGACAATAGTTTGAATTAATAAAAAACACTTTTCTAAAAATAACTTTTGAAGTATCTTTAGAAATTTAATGAAGAAAATACTAAATTAGATATTCTTTTATAAGGATAAAGTAAAAACTTAAAATAATTATTATTTATATATTTACTTTAACTTTAACTTTTTCTTTTTTTTTTTTTAATTAACAAATACAGCAAATATATATATTGATGTTTAGTTTGATTAAAAATAATTATTTTAAGATAAATTATTTATTAAATATGATTTAGAAAAAGATCGCGTAAATAAAACAATATATTAATAATATATTTATTTATAATAAAAATCTTTAGGACTATATAATATCAAATAAAGATCTTTCTTAATGTTTAAAAATAAAAAGAATCCGTGCCGAATAAAAACTTATAAAGACTAACATATTATCAAAATTAGCCTAAAATAAACTATTAAAAGATTCAGAAATCAAATACTTAAAATAATGGTAAGAAAACACTTTAATAACTCCTGAAAATCCCACAAACCTAACTTTTGGTTAATTATCTTAATAAGATAAGGATACGTTAAATAACTTCAAATTTAGTTGTTTATAAGAATTTTAAGATATGTAAGTAAACGATTTAGTGTTTGAATTTGTATAATTTTTCGATTCTGCGATTATTAATAGCACTGAAGTACATTTAAGGGCTAACAAAGAATTTAAAGAATGGGGTATTGCGCCTGAATTAATAAGCAAATAAACATTAAATACTAAAAACAATTAAATTATTACTTTAATTGAATAAGAAGTATGGAGAGAAGGATAAAAATTATCTGACTACGAAATGGAAAATACACTTAAAATTTTAAAAGTCTTACAAGAAGAAGGATATAATGAAAAAATAATGACCTAGTAAGAAGATAAACTTAGAAAATAAGCATTAGAAGCCATAAACGAATGTGATAATAGATTTGATTTATTTTTAAATTGTAAAAAAAAAAATCATATATAATTTATTAAAATAAAAATATAAATATTATATATATATATTAATTTTTAAGGGCTTTAAAGTAGAGATAATGAAAAAAATACAATTATATAAGATAATGATAAAGATTATAAAGATTTATGGAAAAAAATATTCCTTTAAGATTACGAATAAACTACAGAGGATTAAATACATGTATTTATTCATAATTTAGTTTAAAGACTTTTTGTACTTTCTAAATATCCTCCAGCTAAATTTTCTTTGTTTTTAACTAAAATACTTACTCATAAAAATATTAATATTATAGATAAAAATGTAAATATCATAAAATTATATATTATTTTTATATTTATTATAAAAAAAAGATACTTATTTGCTTACTTGAGGTATTTAAATATAAACCTTATTTAAATAGTAAAGAACTAGTTGATTTTGTATAAAATATATAATAAATACATATAAAATCTAACTTTTCGTAAATATAAGAAAATGGAGAGTACTCATCTAGTTAAATTGTTTAAAAAGTTCTAGATTATTTTAAGTGAAAAAGATAAAATAGGAATATTTTAATAAATATAAAAAAATTATTTAAAAAATTAAATATATATATAAATACAAAAAAAATATATTAAATATTTGTTTGTTTATTTAAATAAAGATAAAAATAAGTTTATTATAATAATTAATTATTAAGTATATATATATACATTCATATATATATATATATATATATATATATATATATATATATATATATATTATATATATATATTAATTTATGTATTTAATTTATATACTAAAAAACAAATTCTTTAAATCATTTAAAAATATTTATAATCAAAAAAATTAAGATAATACAAAAATATAAAATAAAAAAAATTATGATTTCTTTTATTTATATATTAAATTGTTATTAATTTATATATATATATTTATATTTATTTATTTTCAGAAAATAATTTTATAATAATTTTTTTTTTTTTCTATTTCAAGCTATAATATCTTCATTTTATAATACTTTATCAATATTTTATTATTATTCTTACTTTTATGATTAATTTTCATTAAGTTATTAAGGAATATCCTCTTAATCTTTATTATTTTGATTTACATTATTTTTACTTTATTTTTCAATACTTTCTACTTTATTATTTTCATCTTTTTAAACTTCAATATTTTCTTCTTTTTCTTATTTATTAATATTTATTTATTCTTTAATATTTTCTACTTTTTCTTAAACATTTTCCACTTATTCTTAAACAACTTCAGTTTTTTCATCTATAACTATTTAAACACTTTCTTATTTTTATTATTCAGCTGCTTTTATTTCAGAAGCTTATTATTATTAATTAACATTTTTTTAATTGTTTTTCTAAATAAAAAAAATAATAAAATTAAATTAAATTAAAAATAAATTTTAATTTACCATCATACCAGCAAACATTTCACCCATTTAACCGAAAGAACTTTCTGGGATATTTTCATCGAAAATTTTATCAACAGCACTTTCGAATTCAGGATTAGCCATAATAGTTTCCATAGACTTTCTATGCTTGAGTTCTAAAGTAGCCATTTTCATACTGAATTATTAATCTTACATATTATATTTTTAAGTAGCATATTGCAATATTTTAGTTGACGGATCATCAAAATCATCTAAACCATATTATTAAAGAATTTCATTTCTTATTAAAAATTAAAAATAATCATATATATATGTATATATATTTTACTTAATATCTTCTAATTTTAATGATGACATTTACTAAATAATACGAGGATCATTTAAATTTAATTAACCATGTTATTATTTCATTTCTAGAAATTTCTATTACATAGATTTTGTAGTTTATCTCATAATTTTTTCTATAATTTCGAGAAGTTTCTATGAAGTCAAAAATTCGGGAATTTCGGTTTTAGCATCAGGTGGATATCCTAAAACTGCTTAATCGAACATCTTTTTTAGTTCTTCTTATATTTCTTATATTTATCTTTTTTTTTTTTTTTTCAAAAATTAATAAATAAATAAAATTTTATTTTACTTATCATTTTTATATGTATTTTCGCAATTCCATTAAAAGATTTCTTATGTAATTCCATTTTTTTAATAGGCTTTATTTTCACTATTGGCTATTTCTTAAGTAATTGCAGCTTTTTTTATAAAAAATTAATTATATATATTTTTATGTTCTTTTTTTTTTATTTACGGTATGAGTAAATAAATTCTTTCATGTCAAAATTTAATTTTCCTCCAGCTTATTATTTTATTTATTAGACCATCATTGAAATTTAAAGAGCTGAAGCAAATAACTCCTTCTTTAAAGATTTTAAAGTCTTCATCATGACTTCTTTTGTAAGAGTTTATTAACCACTAACTGAACTAGAATTACATGAATTTAAAGATTTATTTTAATTATATTTATCAAAGAAATAATAAGATAATGCACCAAAGGCAGCTAAAGAACCTGTAATTATAGTAGCTTTTTTAAGATTTTACATTATTTTTTTATAATTTAGAAAAATTATTTATTAAAGGTTTTATAATTTTAACTTTTTTAATTTAAGATTATGAAAAAAATAAAATTTTTATATCTAAAAAAAGAAAAAAAAAGAAAAGTCTATTTTTAAAAAAATATATATAAATTAAAAAAAAAATATTTATAAAAATAAAAATTAAAATAAAATTAAATAGATAAAAATATAAATAATTAAATAAATAAATAAATATATTAATTAATATAAAAGGAAAACTCATTCATTATCTTTTGGTTTACAATTTCTTAATTTTTCGGGAATATCCTTTTAATAATCTGAAGCTTTTTCCATTAAAGCTTCTTTTCTTAATTTAAGAACTTCCTACCTATATTCATCACATTAAATTCTTATATTTTCAGCAAATTAAATAATTTTTTATTTAAAAGAAATTATCCATTAATTATTTAAATTAAAAAAGCTTTACAATTAATCTGTTTTTAAAAGTCCAGTTAATAATTATTCATTAGTTCCTTATTCTGGTTAAATTTATATATTGTCATCATTTGAAACTACGATAGTTTAATTTATTGTAATTAACTTTTTATAATAAATCTTAATTTTATTATATTTAAACAGTATTTTCCTATAATATTTACATACAGCAAATATATATAATAGAAGATAGAATTAAACTTTTTTTTAAGTGTTTTAATTTTTTGTAATAAGTTTAGATTTTTATTATTAATTTTAAGCATTCCAAGGTTATATAAGTATTTTTGTAATTAAATTTTTTATAAAAATATATATTATTATAATCATAATAAATGTTTATGAATTTTTATCCTAATCTATACCAATTAAATATAAAAATTTTTCATGAAATTAAATTCTCATTATTTCGAATTAAAAAAAAAACTAAAAATAAAAAAAATAAAAATAAAAAATAAATATATAAAAAAAATATATATGTAGAAAAAAAGATAAAATTATATATATATGTGATATAAATAAATTAAAAATAAATATAAATAAAAATATAAAAATATATAAATATATAAATATATATTTATATTTATTATATAAATTAGTAAATATATATATATAATTTATTTATCATTTATTTTATATTTTATAAATTATATTATTACTTCCTCGAATGCAATATAAGAATAATCATAAAAGTTTTCAGATACAAATTCTTTTATTTCATTTTAAAACTTTAATTTTACTTATATACTCATTTCTTCTACAATTAAATTACAATCTCTAATATACTCAGTAAATAATTATTCTTATTTCTTTTTTCCTAACTTTTTAATATTTGTTTCTGATATATCTTAATCTTATTTTGACGAATCTTTTAATTTTACAAATAATTTTTCGCAAGCATTTTAAAGCCAATTATAAATTTAATTTTCTTAATCTAATTTTCTATTTTTAATCGAAGAAATATAATTTTCTTTCATTTAATTTTATGTTAATTTTTATTCTTTCAAAAGTGTGAATATAAAATAAATAGCTCTGAAACATTTTTTTGCATTTTTAAGATTATTTTCATAATTAGCACTTTTAGGTTTTTTATCTCTTTATTTTTTATTTTTTTTATGTTTTAATTAACTTTAAGTTGTTTGATTATATTAGCTTTAATTATTTACGTTTGATTTACTTCTATTTTTATTGTATTCAAGTTTATCAGTTATAGATTTTAATGAGTTTATTGTATTATTACTACTATTTATATTTTTTTAAGAACTTTAGTAATTATTTTAAATTTAATTTTAGATATCTTTATCTTTTTATAATATATCTTTTAAGGCTTTTTCTTTTAGAGTTTAAAAAATAATTTTTTCAAGTTTATTTGATGTTAAATCTTCATTATAATTATTTTTTTATATATTTTATTATTAAAATTATTATTATTATTACAATTATTAAGACTAGTTTTTATTATTCATCATTAACATCATAAACATCATCATAGTTTCTGCTTATTTATTTTCTTAATAAATTAATTATTGATTATAATACTAGTTAATTGGTTAATTTTATAGTTAAGAAATTTCTTATTTTAATAATCTTAATTATCTACTTGTTTCCATTTCTCTTTGTAATTATTAAATTTTTAGTTATTATATAATATCATCTTAGTAGGAATTTACTTCTTTTTAGCTTAATTTTTATTATAAATTTTCCAAAAGTTTATTTTAATTATTTATTTATTCGTATATAACTTTTAGCATCTTTTTTTCTTTTTAAGGTTTTAGCTTTTCGTTTTTTTCTCGTTCTAATTTAAGCATATGTTAATTTTAATTTATCACATTTTAATATAAAAAGTCGTTTTAAAAATCATAATTCGGTTTAGATAATTTTGCTTAAGTATTTTTATATTAGTTATTATTATCTTATAAATTAATATATTAATTAGAAAAAATATTATTTAATTATTTTGATGTTTCTTAATTATTAAAATTATTTGCTAATAAACTACTTGCTGCATTTTAAAAAAGTGGATTTGAATATTTATTTAAATTATCAAAATTTTAATTTGAATAATAACTATTTTTTCGACTTTATTAAGTATTCGAATAAGAATTAAACATTTATTATAATTTAATATTTGAAACGAAATATTTTTTATTATAATTTATTTTAATAATTTTTATTTTATTTTTTTAATTATTTATAGTAAAAATTCTATTAATGTTATTTTTAATATAAATATATATTTAAAAAGTAAAAAAATATTTTTTTTATTTTTTTTATAATATATATAAATCTCAATATTTTATTTTAGATTAGTATTTACTAATAAAGTTTATTTAATCAATTATTTATTAACAAATCACATAAAAAAAAAAACTAAAAATTTGATTTAAAAATATAAAGAAAAAAAGTTATATAAATTTAAAAAATTAATTATTAAAAAAAAAATACTAATTATATTTATATATAATTATTAGAAAATATATATTTATTAAATATTACAAGATATTTTTATAATAAAACAAAATACAAAAATAAAAGGGATAAAAAAAAATATTTCTTATTTAAATTTAGGTAATTTAAAAAAAAATAATATGCAAATATAAATATATATGTATATATATATCTATATATATATAAATTTTATATTTATTTATAATTTTATTTATATATTCTTATTTCATTAATAGTCAGCTACTCCATAATCCATAGCAGGAGCCTATTTCTTTTCTTTAATATCTTTAGCCATTTTTAGTTTTTCTTTTATTTCATTAACAGCCTTTTTCATTCCGTTTTCTTCAAATATTTTAATTGCTTTTGATAAATACTTTTGTGCATCAAAATAATTTTAATTTAATATCATTACAGTACCAATTATTCTCATAGTTTTAGCAATTTAAACTGAATTTTCTCCGAAAACCTTATTTTCCATTTACTATAAATTTTGAAAAAAATTAGAATAAAATAAAAAAAAATAAAAATAAAAAAAAAAATACTTCTATTTCTTATAATTCATTTAATGCTTCTTAATGTTGATTATTTTTAAGTAAAATCATAGAAATTTATCTTTTTACTTTTATTACTTTTTTATCATTTTACCCATATATTTCTTTAAATAAAGTCTTAACCTTTAAAAATTAAAAGATATATATAAAAAATATTTATACTATATATATTTTTATATATATATTTATATATTAATATATAATTTTTTATAATATAACTTTTTATAGACTATCTATTTATTCATCTATTTTTTCATTTTTTTCTTAATAAGTACCCAAAACTTAATATAATTCCGCTACATATTCAGGGTTATTATATTCTAATTCAATTAAAAAATCGATAGCTCTAGTTTGATATTCAATAGCCTCATTATAATTATTTTAGAGGACATAAATTTTAGCCATGTCTACATAAACCATTGCACATTATTCACTTTTATATCCATAATGGTTTTCCGAGATTTACCAAACTTTTTACAAATATTCAAGTGATTTTTCATGTTCTTTTAATTTTACATAGCAATCACTTATAGCTTTTAAAGTTTATACTGACTAAACATCATCATTTCCTTTAACTTAAATTTAAATTTCGTTTGCCTTAGTTAATAATTCAAGTGCATCTTCGTAACTTTATATTTCCAAATAACATTTACCTAAATATGTCAAAATTTCAGAATGGTAAATTTTAGACTCTTTAACTTAGGAAAAAAGACTCCCATTTTTTTTTAAACTCATTGTTAAATGGTCTATTGCTTATTCATAACATTTATAATTTAAATAAGCGATTCCTAATTTAGTATGGGCTTCGACTAATTTAAATTAATTTTTATTATGTGTAAATACTAAAATCTATTTTTTATTTTTTTATTAATTTATATTTTTTTATATTATTTTTTACTTTAGCTAATGCTAATTAATGCATTCTTATATTTAAAATTTATTCCTCATTCTTATCTTTTATGAAACTGTCAAAAACTCTGATTTTCTCTTCTATTTCTTCACTTAATTAATCTGATATGTTTTAATTTTTATTATTATTATTATCATCTTAACCACTATCATATTCATTTTAATTATTATTTTAATTATCTAAATTATAAATAAAAAATATACATATTATATAAATTTTTATAATTAACCATTATTATGATTTTCCTATGAATTTTATTATTAGTCGGGAATTTGCTATTGTTCTTAACTTACTTAATTATTATGATCATCATTGATATTGTCGTTTTCATTGTCATAATCGTTATGATCATCGTAATTATCATTTTCTTAGTCACTTTTGTTACTCATTTTATTTTTTATATATTAATATTTTTTTCTTTTTTTTTAATTTAAATTTTTTAAATAAATAAAATTACTTATTTAAAACAAAACAAAAAAAGTTGTATTAATTTTATTGTTTTGTTTGGGTATATAAATTTTTTTGTATATAAAATCTTATTTATTTTTAATTTACAAAAAAACTAAATTTTTATTAAAACTAAAATTAAAAATTTAATTAAAAAAAAAAAACTAAAAAGAAAAATAAAAAAATGGCTAAATTTGGTAATAAACCTGGAAATAAAGCATCCAAAAGAAAGACATGTGCTTAAAAATACAAAATAGCAAAAAGGGTAAAAGACCACAACAGAAAAATGAATAAAGAAGCTAAAAAATTGAAATCATTAGGAATAATGAAAAAAAGTAAAATAAAATAAATATATATATAAAATAAAAAAAAAAAATTAGAAATGACTCAAAAAGTTGACTTACCAAATTTATATCCTCACAAGCTTGAAGAAATTGAATATTTAGAAATGAAGAAAAAAGAAAAATAAGAATTATTATAACAATAAAAAGAAGAAAGAAAAAAAAAGCCTTATAAGAATAACAAAATGATGAAGAATAAAATTTTAAAAAAACAAATTAGACTAAATTTCATTTCGAAGACGAAAGCATTTTTAAAAAGAAAAAAAAAAATGTATCTAATTTAGAATTAATAAAAAAATAAGGAACATATTATTAAAAAAATCTAGAATAATTCATAGACTAAGCTGATGTATTTTTATATCTTTTAGACTCAAGAGATCCTAATATGTATAGAAATACACATGTAGAAGAATAAATTAAAAATTAAGGAAAAAAGCTGATTTTAGTATTAAATAAAGCAGATTTGATTCCATAGTAATATAATAAATTATATGATATACAAATATAATTATATATAAATATATATATATATATATATATATATATATATATATATATATATATATTTTTTATATTCATTTATATCATAAATTATTTTAGAAATAATTTAGAATTTTGGTTAACATAATTAAGAGTAGATAATAATGTTATTTGTTATTCCTCTAAAATGAAAAATTTAGAGATACCTGATACTAAAAACTAATAAAAATTTTTTAAACTAACTTAAATTTTACCTATTTAAACTCTTGTTGAATTGCTAAAGTCTTTTTAAAATGTATAAAATTAAATTGAAGATGAAAATTCAAATGAATAACAAAATCTTTTAAAAATAGGTGTTTTAGGATATCCTTATGTAGGAAAATCAACATTACTTGACTAATTATAAAACTTTTAAACTGCAGAATTATAATTAGTTCAATATAGTTATGTTATTATTGACACAGAAAATAAGAAAAAGAATGTTTTGAGAAATATTCTTGAAGTTGATGAGATTTAAAAGCCAATTGATATAGTTGAAGAAATTTTAAAGAAAGTGAATAAAAATAATCTTTTGATTTTATATAAAATTCCTGATTTTAAAAATAATCTTTAGTTCTTATAAAATGTAGAGACTGCGAAAAAATTCAAAAATAAAAATACTGAAAATGTTGCTAAATTAGTTATTAAAGATTTTTTAAATGGTAATATTTAATATACATCTAAATGAAATATTTATTTTTTTAAAATTGAAAAAAAATAATTAATAATATTTATAAATTTAAATTTTAAATTTATGTTTTTAGATTTTTTTTTTTTTTTTTTTCATCAAAAATTAATTAAATAAAAAAAAAAAAATGAATTGCTAAAATCATCCTTAAAATTAAAATTAAAAAATATGTGTAACTCTAAATTGCAAAAAAAAAGGCTTAATATGCCTTTAATGTGAATCTGAAGACCATAATGAACACTAGACAATAAATATGAGTGATTTTTTATAATTTCTGTAAACAAATAATAACATAAATGAATAAAAAAATAAATTAAAAGACCAAATATCAGATATAATATCTAATATAGAGTAAAAAAATTATCAAATTTTAAACAATTTAGAACTAATATAGACTAATATGTTAAAAAAAATAGAGAATTTAAGAAAA
The DNA here is from genome assembly GCF_000220395.1 of Ichthyophthirius multifiliis. NCBI lineage: Eukaryota > Ciliophora > Oligohymenophorea > Hymenostomatida > Ichthyophthirius > Ichthyophthirius multifiliis. Next base: position 60,484 of record NW_004086340.1, on the reverse strand, counting down.
ATATATGGTTTTAATCTTGATATTTCGAAAAAAATACTAGAAAAATAAAAATAATTTATCGAAAATCTTACACATATAGAAAATTTAGAAAAAAAAGAAGAGTTTTAGGAATTAATAACATATATTTCATTACTTTTTAGTGAAAAAAACACTTCGTATGAAAATAATTATAAATAAATATTAATCGATTATTTCGAAGATTTAAAATACAAAAAAATAGTCATAAATGATTTCTTTGAATAATAAAATATAAACATTCATGAAAATATTCATTAAATAAATTCATAAATAGATACTTTAATGAATTCTGAAGTTGATATACTGTAAATTCTTGAAATAAAAAAACATAAATCACCTCCAAAAGGTATTTTTTAAATAATAGTAAGCCGCGAAAAAGACTATCCTAAGAAATTTGCTAAAATAAGTATCCCTGAGTAAAAAATAATATAACTATAATACATAAAAGATTCAATATTAGAGTATTTTAAACTAGAAAATGTTAATATTACCCTAAGAAAAACCCAAGATAATTCTATAGTGGAAAATATAGACTAAATAAAAGACGAAAAAGCTGTTTTTGCAACTATTAAATACCCTAAAAATTAAAATTAAAAATAAGTTTTAATAATAGGTATATCAGGAGCTACAAGGGCTGGAAAAAGCACATTATCCTAATAATTATAAATATGTTTAAATGCGAAAGTTTTAATGTAAGACATGTTTTTTGACAAATAAAAAATTTACAATGAATTAGGAGGAAATTGGGAACTTTACGAAAGTGTAAATTGGGTTAAATTTGAAAAATATGTAAATGATATAATAGAAAAATATAAACTAAAAAAAAAATAAAAAGTAATTATTATAGAAGGTACATTAATTTTAAGAAATTAAAATCTAGTTTCATTATTTTAAAAAACTATATTTTTAAATACTAATATTGATTAAATTTATATTAGAAGAATGAATACTATTCCTATACCAGAAATTTATTTTTGGGATGTTATAATTAATGAATATTAAAAATATGTAAATTTTATAAAAAGTTCATAACTAAATACTAGTTGTTATTTTTTAAATGGTAATGATTCTGTTAAAAATATTTTAGATTAAACTTTAGGATTAATTTTTAAATGAGATCGCTTTTTATTTTATTTTTTTAAAATAAAAAAAATAAATGATTATATATTTAATTTCAAAAACAATTTGTTTTTAATCATATATAAATAAACTTTAAATTAGTTTATGAACTTAATATTTTTTAAATTTAAAAGTAATTTTTATTTATTAACTATTCTATTTAATTAATATATTAAAAATTCTAATTTAATTTTTATAACATAAAAATTAATATTATTATGTATAAAATAAAATTATATGAATTATAATTATTCAATGCAATAAAATTATTATTATTGATGTCATTAATATAATTGATATTATTATGTTAAAAAATTATTATTATTATATATTGAAATGAATTATTATTATTATTATTATTATTATTATTATTATTATTATTATTATTATTAATTATTATTATTATTATTATTATTAGTACTATTATTATATTTATTATTATTATTATTAATATTTTTATTATCATTATTATATAAATTAATTATATATTTATATATTTATATATTTATTTATATATTTATATATTTATATATTTATATATTTATATATTTATGTATTTATTTATAAATTAATTATATTCTTATGTAAAACATATAATAGCATACAGAAAATGAATTAATTCTTACAGATTTTTAATTTTCTGATTTAAGCATAACAAATACATAATATATATAAAATTTAAAAAATCTTAATTTTATTAATCCAACTTTTATATAAGCTAAAACTATTCCTTTAGGTTTATAGTATAAAAATATAATAGCTTAATCAAAAGCTGGAACAGGCAAAACATTATCTTTTTTATCTATATTGATATTAAATTTATTAAAAAATCCCATTTAAAATTAAAAAAATTCTCCTTAATCATTAATAATTCTTCCTACCCGTGAATTAGCTATTTAAGTATTTGAATAATTATAATTATTAACTAAGTTTTTAGATTAAAATTCTTAACAATTTGTCAAAAGTGCACTTTTTATAGGAGGTCTTCCTATTTAAGATGACCGCAGGAATTTAAAAATGTAATAAATAAACATAGGAATAGGCACATTAGGTCGAATATTTGCCCTTATAAAAGAAAAAAGCTTACTATTGGAAAAAATAAAATATTAATAATGGACGAGGCAGATAAACTAGTAAGTTAGAAAGATTTTTTAAAATAAATAGATACTTTATTTGAATTTTTGAAAGGCAAAAACTGTCAATATTTGGCTTTTTCAGCCACTTATCCAGATTAATTAAAAAACTATATTTTAAATTAATTCCTGATTATATTTTATAAATTCAAAAAACTAAGAATAAAATGAAGATGAAAAAGTACAAGAAGAAGAATAAATAAATTTAAATAATATTTTTTAATTAAAGGCATTTATTTAAGAAAATAAATAATTTTCTATTACTTATTAAAAAATGGAAATTATAACTAAAATTTTATAAAATATAAATTTTACTTAATCCTTAATATTTTATAATGATAAAATTAAGGGTGAAAATATTTATAATGAACTCAAAAATTAAAAATATAATTGCATTTTTATACACGGAGATATTATCTAAGCAGACAGAATCAAAATAATGAATTAAATTCGAAGAAATAAAGCCAATATTATTATAGCAACTGATCTTTTGGCTAGAGGTATTGATATAAATAGTGTGGATCTAGTTATTAATTATGATTTACCATCTAAAATAGAAACTTATTTACATAGAATAGGTAGAACAGGGAGGTTTATTTTATATAGATATACTAATATATATATATAAAAATATTTATAATTTAAAGGTTTGGAAGATTCGGGGTGAGTGTATTAATTTACGGAATAGAAAATTAGGAATTTATTTAATAAAATTAATAATACTTAAGTTTTTTAGAAAATATTCCTTAATCATTTAAGTATATTAATGAAAAATTAAAAGAAAAATAAACAGAAATATAATAATAATAATAAAAAAATAAAAATAAAGTTAAATATTTACATGAATTTACATAAGGAATTATTTCCAAAGAAATTGAACTTGAAGAAAAATATTATGATGAAGAAAATTTTAAATATTTTTAAGAAGAAGATATGGAATAAAAAGAAAAATAAAATAATTAAATATTTTATAATCCTTTATATATTAATAATAATAATAATAATAATAATAATAATAATAATAATAATAATAATAATAATAATAACAATAGTAATTATAATTAACAATAATAAAGTTATAATAATTAATGTGATCATAATGATATTAATGATGATAGTCAATTTAATTTTTTAAAATGCGAAGTTTGCTATAATTTTCTTTTAAAAACATAAGAAATTACTGGATAGTAATTTGGTTTATTAAAATATTTTTAAATTAAATGATATTTTTTTTTTTTCTTTCTTATTAAAGTATTTTTAAAATTTATATTTAAAATATTTTTAAATAATTAAATAAAATATTAATGTTTATTAAAAATTAAAATAAATATAAATAAAAACTATTTATATTTATTTTTTAATTTAATTTTAAATTTCATATAACTTAAAAAAAATTAAAAGCTAAAAAATAAAATATATTACAATTTTTTTTCTAAAAAATAAAAATAAAAATGAAAAAAGATAATCTTCAAAAAATAGACTAAATAATGCGCGAAGTAGAAACCCGAAACCATTAAATAAAGCAAACAATATAAAATTGTTAAACGGTTTAAAAGTCTTTTTCTCCTCCCGAAAATATCAAACAAATAAAGACTCCAAAAAACTTTTTTCCCTTATAACAACCCTAACATTTGAAGACAATAAAATAGTCAAACAGCCAACGATCATTATAAACTAAATAAATATAAAGCGAAAACAAAGGAATCTATAACGAAAACAGTCCATAAAGTAAAAATAATAATATTCGAATTTAATCTAAAATAACTGACAAGAAAATATTCAATTACTGTTTATATTTAGAATAATAGTATAGGAAATTGGAAAAAAAGATGAAATAGAAATTAATAGAAATCGAAATGTATAAAAAATGTATACCTAAATAAACTGTAATCGAAATACAAAAATAAATACACGAATAAATAAATTTTTAACAAGAAAATTTTTAATAAGAAGATGAATTTTAATGGAAAATAAACATTACTTAAAAAAAAAATCCATATAAACAGGAAATATTAAGCCTTTTGAAACAAATTAATACAAAAGATTTACAAATAATCGAATAAAATGAATAAAATAAAATCCTTTCTTTAAATTTAGCCGAAAAAGAAAATTTCATTTATTAATAAATTTAATAGATAGAACATTTAAAACACACTATATGTCTTTTTGAGGAAAAAAATCACTCAAATTTTACACAAATAACTTCCGAAATTAACGAAAAGTAAAAATTTCACCAAAAATATATTTCACTTTTCAAAGAAGTGGAAGCTTTTAAATTCAAAATTACGTAAAACGACAATTTAATAGAATAAAAAAATAAGGAAATTTCCCAGTTAAATAATTAAATGAATAAAATGAAAGAAGAAATGGAGGAAAAGGAAAAAAAAATTCAAAAAATAATAAAAAAAAACAAAAAAATGCAAGAAAGTTCCCAAAATGACTTCGAAAAAAAACAATTAACCTCTTTAATTTAACTAGAATAATAAATATAAGACCAAATAAACATTATATAGTAATAAAATATCGAAATATAAACCAAAAACGAGTAAATTTAGGAGTTCGAAATCACTATATAGGATGAATTAAACAAAAACTAAAACCTAATAATTTAAATATAAAATATTTAGGACGAATTAATACTCTATTAGATTGAAAACGAAGAATTGATTAAAAAAATAAGCAATTTGGAGCAAAAAGATGAAGTGAAAATCGATTTGGAATTTTAAATAAAAAACTTACAATTTGAATTAAATTCAAATTAAGAAAGAATTGAAAATCTTTAAGAAAAACTAAAAAAATATAAAGAAAAAAATAAAAAAAATAAACTAAAAATTAAAGAAAGTATACAAAAAGAACAAGAAAATGTGTAAAAAATATAAAAATAATAGACTGAAATTGCCCATTTTTCCAAAAAAAATTTCGAAGAAGAAAACTATAAAATCCAACTTGAAAAAACACTTGAAGAAAATAAAATAAACATTCAAAAAATGCAAAATGAAATATAGGAAAGCCACAATTTTAACCAAAAATTAAAAAATTAGCTCGAAGAGGCTTCCAAATAACTTTACGAGAAAAAAATACAGTCTTAAAATCTACAATAGGATCTTGAGAATAGAAATTTATAATATTAAAATATATAAAATATGTTAAATGAGAAAAATAATGAAGTAGAAAACCTTAATTTAGTTATTAATAATCACAAATAATAACTAGAAATTTAAAATAGTTAACTTTTGGAAAAAATAAACCAATAAAATGAAAAAAATAACTAACTGTCTTTAAAAATTATAAATAATATGGAAGAATTTTCATAATAAAAAAACAATTTTTTATAATAAATTAATTTCCTTTAAATTTAATTAAAAGATGAAAAAGAAATAATTTTTTAAAAGGAAATTCAAATTAAAAATCTAAGCTAAAAAAACAATGAAAACGAGGAAAAAATTAACCAAATTTTAAACCAAAATCAACAAAAAAATTCATCCGAAAAATAAATTAAAGAAAATCTTTCTAAAGCCGATAAATAAATTCATTATTTCGAAGAAAAAAACAAAGAAAATGATTAAAAAATACTTAATTTAGAAGAAAAAATAAACCAGAATTTATCTAAAATATCTTCTTTAGAAATATAACTTGGGGAATAAAAAAACTAAAATTAATAGAAAATAGATTAATTAAATAATTAAATTTCTTAACAAAATGAACTTATTTCTTAACTAAATGATTAATTAAATAAATAAAAAAACCTCCTAGAGACCTTAAATAGCCAAAAAGAAGAAATAAATACTAAATATAATAAATAGAAAGCCCTTTTTAGCCAAAACTAATAACAATTAAATTAATAATAATATGAAAATCAATAATATATAAAAGAAAAAGACTAATTAAATCATGAAAAAATACTTCTTTTAGCAGACATAGATCAAAAGCTTCAAATGATAAACACTTTGAAAGCTTCTATTTAAGATTTACAGATCAATATCCAATAAGAACTATTCGAAAATAAAAGACTGAAATAGAATTTGGAAGAAAAAGATTAAGAAATAACTGAATAAAGCACTATAATAAAAAAAGAGATGAAAAAATAAAAAACATGGAATAAAAAATAAATTAAATATAAGAATAAATCCAAGTCTTAGAAGAAAATCAAGAAAAAAAAGCAAAGGAATTTTTCCAAAAAGAACTCGAAAACAAAAGCTTAAAAGAAGACTTTGAAAAAATTAAATAAGAAAGAAACCAAAAAATCGACTAAAATGAATAAATATAAATAGAAAATAAAAAAAATCTCTAAAAAATAAAAGAATACTAAAATAACGTAAATCTACTTTAAGATTAAATTCAGGCTTTTTTACTTTAAGAAAATGTCCAAAATTCCACTCTTGAAAATTTCTAGTAATAAATAGTAGATTTGGAATAAAAAAATACATAAATTGCTCATAAAAATACTGTTTTATAAACTAATTTAGATAAATAAAGTCTTTTAAATAACGAACTAAATGAAAAAATTAACGAAATGAATGGTCAAATGAATAATTATAAAACATAAATTAATAATTTGAATAAATAAATGAAATAATATAACGATTCTTTTCTTTAAATAAATATCGAAAATCAATAAGAATAATAAAATTTAAACAACAAAATCCAAAGCTTACAAGAATAGCTTGAAAGTACGCGTTAAACTTTAAAAAAACAACAATAAGAATACGAAAAAGATATATATATGAAAATTGAGATGGAAAAATAACAAAAAAGCATATTAAATTAACAAAAAGTATAAATTGAATAATTACAAACAATTATAAAATAATAAAACGAATCTTAAAATTTTACTTAAGAAAAGATTTTTTAAGAAAAAAATTAAATTTTAGAAGAGAAGAGAAATTTAGATGAAATAATTAAAAAAATGAACTAAAAAAATAATTAAGAAAAATAAGCTTTAGAAGAAAAAATTGAAAAATTATAAACTTTAATTATTTAATTAGAATAAGAAAAAGATTAAAATTTAAAAAAAATTAATGATTTTTCTCAATAAATAAACTTTTTTTCCTAAAATATAGAAACTCAAGAAAAAGCCAAAATTTTAAATGAAAAATAAAAAAATTAAGAAATTAAAATATATTAAGAAAATTTAGAATAATTAAAGTAATAATTTAATGAATAAAATTTATAAATTGAAACTTTTAGATAATAATTAAAAAACAAAAATGAATAAATAGTAAATTAAGAATAGTAAATAAACTCTTTTATAGTAAACAAAAACGATTTATTTTTATAAATTAATCAACTAAAAGATTCTATAGAATAATAAAATTAATAAAATAGCAAACTTTAAGAAAAATACGAACAACTTTTAATCCAAAATGGGGAAAAAACTAAAGAAATTTTACAGAAAGAAACTTAAATAAAGTAATAATAAGAAGACCTAAAAAAATTTTCTAATTAAAAGGGACTTATGAACACTTAAATTTAAAATTTATAAAAAAAAATCGAAGAAATATAAAATGAAAATAGACTTGAAATTGTGGAAAAAGATAATTTATTTGAAGCATAATCGAACATATTAAAAAAATAAATAGAAAATTTGAATAAAGCACTAAAAGATTAATAAGAAGAAATAATTTAAATAAAAAATAATTCACAAGACGAAAAAAACAGTCAAAATTAAAAAATTTCTTTATAAATAAAAAACTTACAAAAACAAATTTCTGACTAAGAAAATATAAATAAAGCTTTAATTTAATAATAAGAAGAAATAAATAAATAAACACAAAATCAAATTTTAATTTTTTAATAAAAAGAAGAATCCTTAAAATAAAATATACAATAATTAAATCAAAACCTTGATAAATAAAATATAGAAATAAACTTATATAGAAATAATATTTCTTAGTTTAAAAATTAAATTTTTTAAAAAGAAAATGAACTTGTTGAAAATAAATAAAAAATAGAAATTTTATTATAGGAAATCGACTAAAATAATAAATCTGAAAATGAATAAATCTAATAAATGAAAATTCAATTCGAAGAGTATTTAAAAGAAAAAAGAAAATTACTTTAGGAAATTAACTAATATAAAAATCAAATAGAAAATATTACTTTAGATAAAGATTAACTTTAAACAAACATATTAGAACTAGAGCAATAAATAGAATAAATTAATAGTAAATTTAATTAAGAAAAACATAGTTTTGTAAATGAAATTAATAATTTAACTCAATAATGTGAAAAATATAAAATTTAAATTGAAAATACGAAAGTTTAGCACGAAAAGCTAATTTTCGAAATTGAAAATTTGAAAAATATAAATGAAAAATAAGAATAAAATATTAATAATTTATAAGAAGAAATATCCAAATTAAAAAATGATATTTAATAATTATAGGCCGAATATGATAATTAGAAAGATAAAAATAATAATTAAAATATTTAATTTAATAAATAAATAGATATTTTAAATAAAGAGAAATCAAATCTTTAAAATTAAATATAAGAAATATAAAAAGAGCATTAAAATTTATAACAAGAAAACTAAAAATTATAAATAGAAAACGAAAAAATTATTAATTAATAAGGAAACTTAAAATAAGAACATGAAAAATAATCAAATGATAATTAAAATATTCTTAATAAATTACAAAAATTATAATAAGAATATGAAAAATTATTAAATCAAAATGAAAACTTACAAAAAGAGCTTCAAAAATAGTTAAAAAATCATGAAAATTTATCAACATAATATCAAGAATAATTAAATTAATATGAAAATGTAATAAAACAAAACTAAAAAATAACAAAACAATATGAAGAATTAGAAAAAGAGCATCAAAATATAATAAATGAGAAAAATAATTTATAAAAAGATAAGGAAGATTTATAAAAAATAAAAGAAAAACTAATAAATGAAAGTGATAATTTAACAAACGAAAACTAAAATTTTATAAACGAAAAAGAAAAATTAATAAATGAAAAAGAAATTCTAAAAAAAGAAAAAGAAAATTTAACAATGGAAAGAGAAAATTTGAAAATAGAAAAAGAAAGTTTAATAAAAAAGCTAGAAAAATAAGATACAGAAAAAGAAAAAATATAAAAACTACTTAAAGAAGAAATAGAGGAAAAATAACTTTTATAAAAAGCAATATAAAATTAAACAAGCCAAAACGAATTATTATTGAATGAAACTGAAACTAATTAAAAATTCGTTTCTAATTTATAGTCTAAACTTGAATTTTAATATATTGAAAATAAAAAAATTTTATAATAAATCGAAAGTATTTCAAATGAAAATAAAAATCTTCATCAAGAAATCGAAAATAATCAAAAAGAAAGTGAAGATTTATAAAAATAAATCGTATTAAAAAACAACTAAATATAAAATTAATTAAACTAAATCCAAAATCAATAAATTTAAATCGAAGCTTTATAAAAAAACACTGAAAATTATTAAATAAATATTAAAAACAAATAATAAAATTATGAAAACTTAGAGAAAAATAATGAAAATTTATAAAAAACTATTGAAAAAATAGAAAAAGATAATGAAATTTTATAATAAAATAATGAAGACTTAAAAAAAAATATTTAAGATTAAGAAAATAATATTTCAAACTTAAACAAAAATATTGAAGAATTAAATAAAAAAATTGAATATTTAAATAATGATATCTAAAATTTACAAAAAGAAAACAAACTTATTAAAGAAGATGCATAAAAAAACTTAATAGAGAAAAATAATATTGAATAAATATAAAATGAATAAAAATTACAATTTGATTAAAAAATAATTTAATTAGTTTAATAAATAGAAACTTTATAAAAATAAAACAATAATAAAGAAGATCTCAAAACCTAATAAAATTAAACAATAAATGAATTATAAATACAAATAGAATAATAAATATAATAAATAGATAAGCTTAAAGAGCAATTTGATGAAAACAAAGATATTTTGAATTCAAAAGATCAAATAATAACATATTAAAAGGACTAAATATAGTTAAAATAAAGCGAAAATAAAGAATTAAATGAAACAATCAATTAATTAAATTAAACTAACTAAGAAAAAATAAACCAATTTTAAACAAAAATAAGTGAATAAATTAACGAGATTAACGATTTAAAAGATTATAAATAATAATTTATTTAACTAAACAGTCAATAAAATAATGAAGTAAAAAATTATAATAATTAAATAATGGAAAAAAATTAAAAAATAAACGAATAATAAAATCTGATAAATGATTTAGTTAAAAAAATGGAAGAAGAAAACGAATAATATAACAAATAAATATCTTCTTTATAAAAAGAAAATACTTTTTTAGAAAATTAAATAAATAAAGAAAAATAAAATTATGAAAATACTTTAAAAATATAAAAAGAAGAATTTTTAAAAGAAAAAAATTAATAAAAATTTAAATTTTTAGAAAACTATCTTTTAATTTGCCTATAAAATAACAATACTTTATTATAAAAAGAAAAAGGAAATTTAACAAATAAACAAGATTAAAACGATCAAAAAATTATACCAAAATTTTAGAAGAAAAAATAAACTCTTTAGAAGATAAAAACAAATAATAAATAATAGAAAAAGATGAAGAAATAATAAAAATAAGCCTAGAATATAACAAAAAACTAGAATAAGCCATTTTTGAATAAAAAAGTATAGTAATTTAAAAAGAGGAAGAAAGAAATTTTATAGAAAATCTTTATAAGACAAACTTTCTTCTATTTATTCAAAATATTTACTCTTATTATTATATTCTTTATCTAAAAAAAATCAGATAAAAATACTTCTATATAATAAAAAGAAATATAATAAAATATCCCAATACATTATAATAATTATTAACAAAAACTTCTTTTATGTTTAGAAAATTAACGATAATTCAAAAAATTACTACTATAATAGTATACAGCTTAATAAAATAATGAGAAATCCCAATAAGAATTAAACAAATAAAAAAAAGAAGTGAGGAATACCTTTAATTAAACAAAATTCAAATGCAAAAATAAAAATAAAAATCAGACGAAAAACAAGCAGAATTAAATACAGAAATAAATAATTTAAAAACCCAAATAGAGTCTTTAGATTAGTTAAAATAAGATCAAGAGAAATTATAAAAAGAAAACAATGAACATTTATTGACTATATAGTAATTAAATGATAAAATATTTAAACTTTAATAAAAAAATCTTAAATATAATGACGATGATGACTTCGACTCTTAAAAAACTGACGAAAATGAATTTATAATCAATAAAAAGTTAGAGTTTTATAAATAAAAAATTACAGAAATGTACGAAAATATTAAAAACTAATTTTTTTCTAACTAAGTAAATGATTAATATATAATAAATTCGAATCGTTTTTCAATAGAAAAATACATAGAAGAAATCACTTAAAATATAAAAACCATGATAAATTAAATAAAGGAAAATAATAATATTATAAATGTAAATTATAAGGAATAATAAGAAGAATAATCTATTGAATTATCCTCTATTCATAATGAAATTGAAAAAAATGAACATTCTATTGGAAATTAAGCTTTCTTTTCTTAAGAGTATATATAAGACTAAAATGCTATTAATGTTTAAAAAGAAAACAATATCCTATAATAATAAATATCATCTATGTAAATTGAATAAAATATCAAAGAAAAATATGATTATGAAATTAAATCATTAAATGAAGTAATTTTTTATATTATTATTTTATTTAATTATTTTTTGTTTATTAGTAATTAATAAGTACTAAGAAAAAAATGGATTATTTATAAAATGAAAATGAGGATCTTAAAAGAAATATTTTATCCTTTTATTCTGTTTAAATATAAAATCCAAGTAATCCTTCAGAAATGAATGTTTTAAAATAAGAAATCGAATAATTAAAATAAAAAATTAATGAATTAAATTAAGAAATCGAAGATTTTGATGAAACGGAATAAAAGTTTTAAAATCAAGTATTTTTTTATTAAATAATTAAAATCAAATTAATTATTTAAATTTAAAAAAGATTGGTTTACTTAAAAAGAAAAACCTTGAATAAGAAAAACAATTGAAAGATAATGTTGTGTAACATTAAAACTAAGCTATAAAAGATAATTTTATCAAGTTCTATAGAGCATTCTTTAATAAATAGTATATTTAAAAAAAATACATAATAAATTATATATTATAATATTATTTAAATAAAAAAAATAGAAAATAATAACAATAATACTAAGAAGCTTAGTAACTTTTATAAATTTTGTTTAATTTACTTGAGTTTAATGAATAATAAAAAACTGAATTAATCTAATTATATCAACAATAAGTGCCTGTAAAAAAAGGAGTTTTTGGAGGTTTATTTTGAAAAAATAAGCTTAATTTTTGTTATAAATTTTATTAACAATAACTTTTATTAATTATAATATTATTTTATGTAAAAAGTAAAAATGAATTTGTTGTTATTCTTTTTTTTTGTTTTTAATAATAAAAAAAATATCTATATTTAATATTTATTAAATAAATTTATAAAAAAAACTTTAATCTTTTAATAATAATAAAAAAAAATACAGATTATAAAAAAAAAATCATATAAATTAAAAAAAAAAGAAGATTTCATGAATAAATATCAGAATTATTTAAAAAACTATCAACTGATTGAATAATTTTCTCATTACTTTCTACACTTAAATTATATTTTTGAGCTTTTGTATCAAATTTATCTTCAACCGAAGAAATAATATCTCTATATGATTAAATCTATTCTTTCCATTTATCTTCATCAAAATCATTTTGTTTCAACATATAAGGAATTTTTTCCAAAAAAGTGTCATTATTCTCATAAAATCTATTATTTTTATCATCAAATTTCAACTACTTAAACTAATTTAATAATTCATTATCATCATAATCTAAAATAATAATAAAATGAGGATTAATTTCATAACTACTAAAACAATTAACTTAATTCTTACCTTTTTAATTTTTATATATTAACATTATAAAAAAAAAAAAAAATACTTTTAGGAAAACCTTCTAAAATATAACCTTTTTACTTAGAACTAGTATTTAATATTTCCGTTCTAACCAAACCCAAAATTATATCATCAGGTACTTATCTATGGTTAGAAAGAGCCCCATAAATAAACTTTCCGACATGTGTTTTCAATTCAATATGCTTATTTAACAAATCATAAACTTAAATTTGATTAAATCCATATTTTTATACTAATAAACTTTATATTTATCTTGCTCTAACTTTCAAATGGGGAGGTCTTACAATAAAGATTCTAGGAGACCTAAAAAAATACTTATAAATATATATATATATATATATAAATAAAAATACCTTAAGGGTTAAACTCTTTTGTCTTTAAGTTTAAGAATAGATTTAATATTTTCAACTATATTTGATTTAGGGATATTCGAAATATTAAAAGTATCATAAAAACTATTATACATTCTTTTGATTTCTTAAAGGAAAATTTCATCTCTTTTCATTGATTAAACAATACTTTTCTCATCTTATTAAAATTTCTGACTGTAATAATTTCTTGAGTCTTCTTCGGAATTTTCCAAAATAATAACTCTATCAGGAATAAGTCCATTCCATTAAGCAAAAATCGAGGTTTCGAAATTGAAAGGATATCCATTTACTATTACCCCTCTGAAATGCGAACCTACTTTTTATAATTATTGTTTTACTTATTGATTTACTATTTCTGATTTAGTTTATTTTAATAAGTGGTCATCTTTAAGTTTTATTTATTCGTAATATAATGAATTACATACTTATTCAACTATTACATATCTTTTATTTTAAAGAGAACCTGTTATAAATATTAAACGCTGATTTTTCTTGTTTTGAATATAATTTATTAAGAATTAGATTGGATCTTCTGGCTAATTTAGAATTAGTTATTTTGTATATTATTCAATCAAATCTGGTAATTAATTCTTTTCTATATATTAGATAAGGGATGCTTCATATGCTACTTTTTCTGTTTTATCCATTTTAAATAATTATTTTATTTTACTTTACTTTTTTTGTATTATCTGTAAAAAATATAAAAATTATATTTAATATTTTTATAAAAAAAAAAAAAGAAACGATTAATTTTTTTGTTTTTTTGTTTAAATAAATATTTTAATTTATTATTTAATAATCTTTTATTATTTCTTTTTTATTTTTTCATTAATTTCTTTGCATATCGATTTTTTTTTTTCAAATAAAATAATATTTTTAAAATATATATATTCTTATAAAAATTATATAAAATAATAAATCAAAAATAGTTTTTTTCAATTATACTTTATTTAAAGTCTATTCTTTGCACAAATTTTTAATTATTAGCTCTAATCTGAGTATTAACTCTAAATTATTAATTATCATTACCGGATAATTTAAAAAATTATTAATTATTTTAATTAAATTTTCTATTTTATTATTATTTCTAAAAGTTTTAATTATATATATTATATTTAGAATTGCTTATTTCAGTATATAAATGCTTTTAAAAATCTTAAGAGTTGCATTTTTAATCATTGACTAAATAATTTCCTAATGAAGGATCATGAGATTTTCTTTAAATCATTTCTATATTAATCTCATTATTATTTTCTGTATTTTCCTTTTTTAATTATTCGCCTTTAGTAGTTTAAATGCTTTTTATTTTAACATTTTAATCATTTTAACCATTTTATATAGAATAATATTAGGGCGATAAATCGATTAAATTTTTAATAGAACCAAATTCAAAACTATTATATAAATCGTTTTTCTCAAAAATTTTAATTTGCTGTTATTTATTATTAAGTTATTAATAATTATTGTTCGTTAAATCTAATTCATAATTTGTTTTCTTGTCTATTGATTCTCTTTATTTTTTTATAAAAAATTTTTAAAGAAGTAAATAATTTATGATAATTTTTATTTAAACATATATATAATATATAAATATAGTTTTTTAATTTTCAACAAATTAATGTATTTTGTAGTATGTAATTATAAACTAATTATATATAATATCTTTTAAATTACTTATTATTATTCTTATTTAATTCATTATTATTTTTATAAAAAGAACTTTTATCATTAAATTCTTATGAATTACTATTCATTTTTAAAAAATAAATAAATATAAATAAATAAAAAATACTTATATTTTTCAGCAAAATTAATACTATTTTACAAACTAAGCAAATTAGTCTTATTAATTCCTTTAGAAAGGTTAAAATTTATAGTTTTAGTTCGATTTTTCGATTCAGGAGAAAATATATTTCTGCTATATTTTTATATATTCTCTTTTTTTTTTTTATCTATTAAATTCCCAAAATTATTAATTTATCTTTTTTTGCTTGTATCACAATAATAATTATCTATATAACATTTTTAATAAAGTTTATTTTATTAACGATTACTTTTATTACCAATACTATTATTAGTTTCATAAGTTTCCTTTTTTAAAGTACTTACTTAAGGAAAACTTATTAAATTTTCTTAATTATTTAATTTCTAATTACTTTAAAATAGATTTTCAATAGATTATTAAATTGTATTAGTTGAAATTCTACAATAATTAAGCATTTCGCTTTTAATTAAATTATTTTAATGTTTATTTATTTATTATTATTATTATTATATTTATATTTTTTCCTTTATATTTTCGATTTATTAATGTTATTTAAATAAATTTTCTTTAGTACTATTTTTTTTTTCAAAAAAAGCTTCTTAATTATTTTCACAATGATTTGTTTAATAAACACTAAAACTATTTTATGATTATATTTAAGAGGTATTTCTTGAAGTTTAGAATGCTGGATTTTCTTATAAATTTATTTCTTATAAAGGAACTCGATTATTTGAATTAACAAAATTTTATTTATATGGCTTTTTATATTTTTAAAATTAATAACTTTATATTTTTTGATTTCTCGAGTTTTAAAATTAAGAAAAATCGGTTAAATTTTTATTTTATTTTAAAACTTTTTTTTAAAATTTATTTAAAAAAAAAATAATATTTTTATTTAAAAAAAAATACTTTATTTTATATTTTAATTATTAATATTTTTTGTTTCATTTTCTTAATTTTTTAAATTAATAATTGCTTATTAGGTAGTATTTTATTAATTTTATTTATTTAAATAAATATTTTACTATATTATTTCTTACTCATTTTATATACATATTCCAAATAAACAGTATAAAGGATCAATAAAATCATCAATTAATTAATTTATTTACATATTTTCTTTATTATAATAATAATTCGGTTAAATTTCTAACTAAAAACCTATATACCAACATAAAGGAATTTAATTTTTATTAAAATTATTTTGTATTTGCATCTTATCGATTATATATGGATTCTTATTTATCATTTCTATTAAGCTTACAGGTATTTAATTAATACAAATCTTTTTTAAATATATAATAACTTTATTATTATTTTTTTAGAATACCCCTCCTTTCGACATATTCACGTTTTAATATTTGCAAAACCTTAAAATATTTTTATTGTTTTCATATAATAACTCACATATTAAACGAGCTGATGCTTTTCTTAATTCTTTTTTTTAAAAAAAATAAAAAAATTATATTATTTGCCATTTATTATTTCCTTGTACTTTCATATTATTAATTTTCTAAATTAAATAAAAGTTATTGTATATCTTTTTCATATAATTAATGAAAAATTTATTGTTTGTTTTTTTTGTTTTTATAACAATATCTATATTAAAATAAAAAAATATTTTTTAAATAATGTTTTATAAAATATTATAGTAATTACTCCAGTAGTTAAATTATGTTCTCTTCATTTTAAAAGTTAAAACATTTTGATTACATTTAGAAAAATAAGTTTTATTTATAAGTTTTGAATTTAATATTTTTATTTATATTTATTTTTCTTATATCGTTTAAAAATTTTTTTTTAAAATTTTAAAAAATATGTGCTTATAATATTAAAATCATTTAAATTTAATAGTTTTTATATAAAAAAATAATTATTACTAACTTATATAAAAATAAAAAGTATTATTTTTTAGACAAAAAGTTTTTGCTAAATAATTTAAAAAAATAAGAATTTTAATAAAGAAATGATATATAATTCAATTTTCTTAAATAATAAAATATAAATTAAATATTATTATATAATATTATCTAATAAAATAATTAAAAAAAAAAATTATTTTAATTATTATAATATAAAATAAATATTATTTATAAGAATATTTTTTTATACAAATTAAAAGGTTAAATATCTATAAAAATATAAAAGAAAGAAAGACATAAATCACAAAAAATATTATAAAAATAAAAGGAAAAATAACAAAAAAAAAATATGAACAAAAAACACAAAAAATAATACAATTAACAATACCAAGATACAAAAGGTAAAGCAACAAAAAACACAGATTTTCTCTATCGAGAAGAGATGGACGAAACGAGTTTTTTTAGTTGGACATTCGAAGATTTTCCCAATAACAGCAATGAAGACAATCCAGAATTAATTTTTATAATAAAACGTATCTGTTCTTAATATAAGCATGTATTAACTTTACCATTCCGAAATTTTTGGAGCACATTAAAACACAACGTATTTTTGCGAAGAAGTTTGAATTCATTTTTAATGTATTCAAATAAGTAAAAATTTAATGATTATATTAGAAAAGACACCTAATTTCCCTAAAAAGAAGATCATTCTGAAGCCGCTGGAATCTTCAAAGAAATATATAGACTAGTACTTACAATATTTTACCGAATAGTAAGTTGTGAGGAAGAAAATAATCAATAATCAAATGATTTTAATTGTCCTTAAATTATTTTAGATGAATGGTTAATTGATTTACCAAAAATGATTGATTTAATTGATATTTATGGATCTGAAAATGGAGAACTAATAAAAAAGATAATAAAAAAAGCCTTCAACATACAATAATACTTCAATCATGATTTTAACTAATTATAAGAAAAATTAGTAAAGGATTTTCTTGACAAAGCCTATAAAGAAATGCTTAATTTAAAAAAAAAGACAAACTAGGTTCCACCAGTTGTGAAATTCTAGAAAGTGACATAGAAAGAAAAGTGGAAATATTAGCCTTTTTATTAGATAACTCTAGTTCTATATTGAATATAATATAGTATTTCCCAGAAGAATATAAGCATAAGTTATTATCAGACGAAAAGATAAATATTTTAATGGAAAATTTAATGTACGAGTTAATTTTTGCCAGAGAAGAATCATGGGTAATGGGAAAATATAGAGCCGATTTATTTTTACTAATAGATGCTGTATTATAGAATTTTGTGAAATTTTTTACTATTTATTTTAATTTTATGATTGAGGTATTTTCCGATAAAACTCTACAAAAAACAAACGTGGCATAAAAAGTTAAATCCTAATGGAATAAATACTTAAAAGATTTAGGAAAAATATAAAGTTTGGGAAAAAAACAAGGAGAAAATCGATATTGGTATTTAGTTGAATATGTAAGTGATTTTGTGGACTTTAATAAATTATTTTAGGCTGTCCCGGAAGATAATACTGAAGTTTTTTAAATGTTTAAAATTTAGGTTTTATCTGTTATTGATGAAAGGAAAAGGAAAATTCTTCTTTTTGAAGAATAAAAAAAAATGTATTAAGACGGATATTCATAAGTTGTTGAATTAGAAGGAAACGAAATTCCAGATGTTAAGTTTGTGGAATAAGTTATTACTGAAGATCTAATTAAATAAGAAGAGAAAAAAAAAAGATAGGAAGAGTTCTAAAAGAAAAAAGACGAAGAAGAACAAAAAATAAAAGAAGAATAATAAATACAAGAAGGAATTAATAAAATGGAAGAAAAACAAGAAATGTTAACTTGGTATAGAAAAGGGTAAATTTAATTTTAATATTTTATTTTTTTAAATAAAATAAAATATAATATAATAGGGCTTAAACAATTAATTTAAAAATGTCAGAAGAATAATAACAATAATATAATTAAAAGACTATTCTATTAGCTATGGAATATGACGATGAACCTGATGATAGTTATAATTATTTCTAACCACAAGCAAGCGCTAATTAAGAATAAGAAATAAAAGATATTGAAGATTAAATCGAAGAAATAGAATATGATGAAAATGGAAATAAAAAATAATTAGATGAAGGTTTAGATGATGGAAGATAAAATAGAAATTAAAATAATTTTGTATTTACAAGAAAAAGAGTGCCTAATAAAGGTAATTATAATTTTTCTAAATAAAGCTTCAACAGTAATAATTAATAAAATAATGACAAACAATAAAAAAATTAAAATACTAATGCTAATTAACAATAATAATAATCATAATAATAACCATAATAGTAATATTAGAAAGCAAATTATAATAATAAATAAGATAGAGATAAATAAACATAAAAAAATTACCCTTATGAAAAAGATAAAAAATTAAACTAAGGATACCAAAATAAAAATGATTAACAATCATAAAAATAGATTCCTATACAGAAAAATTAATTGACTAAAAAAATAGATAAATAAGAAGGAATGAGTGGAAGTGAAGATGAGAAAAATAAAAAATAATTCGATTTTTCAGTACGTGATGGTGCATATAAAGATCAAAATTATTTTAATAAATAAAAATAATAACCTTAAATAAACAAACTTAAAAAAAAATATAATGATTGATTAAATTATATAATATATTATTTTTTTAAA
Source organism: Ichthyophthirius multifiliis (assembly GCF_000220395.1). NCBI lineage: Eukaryota > Ciliophora > Oligohymenophorea > Hymenostomatida > Ichthyophthirius > Ichthyophthirius multifiliis. The sequence continues at coordinate 40,523 of NW_004086340.1, read as the reverse complement.
AAATATATTTCTATTAAAAGTTTTTTTGTTTTTTAATATTATTGAAATATTATATATAATTATATTTAGTTTTTTCAAATATATATTTTTGTTAAATTTTCTTTATAATTTTTGATTATTATATTTTTATTTAAGTGAATTAATTATTATAGGAAAGACTAAAACCGCATTTTTAAAATTTTATTTAAAAAATTAAAAAAAATGTAAAATAGTATTTAAAAATTATAGAATAGTATATCGAAATCGAATTAAAAGAAAAATTATGATGAAATATTTAATATGAATAAAGAATTATAATTATCTAGGGACATAAAACATGAAAAAAATTAATTATTTTAAAAAATAAAATAAATATAATAAATTTAATCGAATCAATTAAAAGGTAATAAATATAAAATACAAAAAAAATGAAACAATAATAATATTAGTTTGTATTGTTTAAAATAATTAATTTGAATAATAAATTTAAGAAATAGATTCCTAAAATTAAATAATAATTGATACTAATAATAAACTTTTATAGGAAAATTCTGAAATAAATAATAAAATTAATCAACATTAAGAAGAAATAGAGTAAAAATATATTTTATATAAATTGTAAATAAAATTATAATAAAAAAAGAAATTTAAATACATAATAAAATTAGTTAATTTATTAAATATAATAATTGAAGCAACAATAAAATATTTAATAAATATAATTTAAATAAAATGTTGAAAAAGAAAACAATTTAAATATATTAATTGTAAAAATAAGCAAATTAAAATTCGGTAAAATAATTGATAAATCAATTACAGCATGTAAAAAATAAATAAATAAATAAATAAATATATATATAAAAATATATATATAAAAATATATAAATATATATAATATATAAATATATAAATATATAATAATACTTTTTTTATATTTTATTTAGATTATAAATTAAATGACTTATGTATACCTATCTTTATAGACAAATTTTTTAAAAATGAAAATATTTTAAAATCAAATTAATAAATAATAGATGAACTTTTTTAAAAAATTTTGGAAATTTAATAAGAATTATATTGATTTATTTTAAATTTTTTATATCATATTAAATACATGCATATATATTTACTTTTATAAAAATTAAAATATTTTTTATAAAAAAATATTTATATATTATATAAGTGTAACTTGTATATTTTATATTTTAGTTTATATTAATAATACATTATTTTTAATAAATATATTTTGTATATAATAAACTTTATGTTTCTTTTTAGACTGAATTCAAAAAAAATCATATATAATACATTTTAATCCTATTTATATTAAATTATAATCTTTAAATAATAAATGTACTTAGAAAATAGTTAATTTAAAATAATTAAATATATTTAAAATAAAATCTATAAACATTGTATTAAGTTTATTTAAACATCGAAAAAATACTAATCGTTATATTTAATTAATAATAACATATTTAAATTTTTATAGCCAATAAATAATTATTTTTCCTAAAATCAAAATCATATTTTATTATCTTGGATAAAATAACATATAAGGAGAAATATTAATTTAAAATAAATATTAATCTATTAAATTTTTTAAAGTAAATTTTAATAAAAATTAAATATATATAACTATGGTATATTTTAAAGAAAAGGTCTTAGCAACTTCAATAAACTATTTTGTAATAAATTTCTAATGAGGATAAATAAATCCTTAATAAAAAATTATTTTACAAGTATAATTAGAAATTAAAGATGTATTATTTATATACTTTTTATTTCTTATAAAAATGATATATATATTTTTTTTCTATCTTTTAAAGTAAGATTTAAAATTAAGATTAAATGATAGAATTTAAATTTAGATATTTGAAAGGACAAAATAAACATTAAAATAAAAAAAAATATTAGTAATTTTTTTTGTATTTAAAACTTATTTTATTTATAAAAAAAGATTAATTTATTCAATAAAAAAAATATTATTGAATAAGCAATATTAGTAGTAACTTTAGATTTTAATTTTAAAATTTAATAAAATGAATATTTAAATTAAGTAGATGATTTAATAAATAAAATTAAGATAATAAATCTACTATAATTTCAAATTAATATTATAATTATGAATAAACAACTCCCACCAAATTTTAAATTTAAATACTTTAAATTCAAATCCCTACAATAATTTTGGTTCGTAAAATAGTTTATACATAAATATTAGCTATTAAAGTTGCTTTACATTAAAAAATATAGTACTTAAATTTATAATAATTTTAAAAATGTATAATGCTTAGATTTTTAATAAATTGAAAAATAAGAATCAAAAAATGAAATTATTAATTTAAAGTAAAATAAAGAAATTTAATATTTAATCTAGAAAAATAATAATGAAATAAAAAAAGCTTGAATTATAGCATTCTTAAATTAATATATTACATAATATTCAAGAAAATAAAAAAACATAATGCAAATATTGTAAATATTTTAATTTTTAATTAAAAAATATATATTTAAACAGATTTTAAATTCCTATGTATATTAGTTTTATTTTATAAGGAATTATATTTTCAATTTGATATTTTTTTAAACCAAAAAACAAAAATAAAAATAACATGTAAATATATATATAAAATTAAGAGAAAATTAAGAAGAAAATAATAATAATAAAATTATTATAAAAAAACATAATAATACATTTCATTTTTAGTTCAAAAGTCGAAAATCCCTATCATCTATAATTTAATTATTTTATTTATTAATAAGTTAATTATTATTATTATTTAAAATAAAAGGATGTTAATAAGCATCACTAAGCAAAATCCTTTAATTAACATCCTTAACTAAAATTTTCTCAATAAAATCAGCAGCTTAAAAAGAAATCGGCCCTATAAACTTTAATACTTAATTATTATTTTTAAAAGGTGCAATTCCAAAAATAATTTCGTAAGTTAAAATCCCAAGACACCAAATATCAATTGAAAAATCATATTTTTATCCATTTTTCATTTCAGGTGCTATATAATCTAGAGTTCCACAAAATGTTTAATGCATTTAATCATTTTATACTATAGTTGCATAACCGAAATCACATAATTTTAATACTCCATTATAGACTATTATATTTTCAGGTTTTATATCTCTATGTACTATTTAATGAGAACGCATATATATTAATACTTCTAATAATTATTTTATATATTAAGATGCTATTTATTCATTATATCTTTTAAAATGTTATTATTTTAGGTCTATATACATTTCTATTCCATCAACATATTCTTGAATTAAATATATATTTTGATTCTCGATAAAAAATCCATACAGTTTTGTTATATTTGGATGATTCAAACATAATTATATCTTTATTTCATTTGCTATATCTTAATATAAATTATATTTTTTTATAATTTCTAGTTTAATTATTTTCAATGCTAACATGATTCCTGTTTTTTTATCTCTTTTTTTTAAAAAAATAATAATAATAATAATAATAATATATTAATTATAAATAAAAAAATATATTATTCATACATTACTAAATGTACTTCAGAAAATCTTCCATTACCTAATTTTTTACATAAATGAAAATTTTGTAACAATCCTGTTTATTAATCCATATTTTGATTTATTTCGAAATTAACAGTTTTATTATTATTTTATTTATTTTAAGTTAAATTTTCTTAATTTTAAGTTGAATTTTCCTAATTTTAAATTAAGTTTTCTTAATTTTAAGTTGAAGTTTCCTAATTTTTATTTAAAAACTAAACGCTACTTAAAAAATGGAGTTTATTCTTATTATTAGCCTCATTATTTAATTATTTTAATTTTTTAGTTTAAAGAAAATAAGTATTATATAAATTAAATTAATATTGTTTAATTTAATTATTTTATTTATCTTTTAATTGATTAAAACTTTAACAATTATTTATTATTTAGCTACTAAATGTTTTCTAGTTTTATTATTTTGATTATAAATCATTTTATTTATAATTTATTTAATTTTTTAATTAATAAATTAGATTTTAAACTTTTAAATTTTATAATTCTTTATTTTCTATATTTAATATTGGACTTTTTTATACTTTCAATTCATGTTAAGAAAAAGATGATCTTTAATACAAAGGTGTGGATTATTATTATTAATATATTTTTACGTTTTCTAGTTTTATTTGTTTTTTTTAGTTTTATTGTATTGTGTCTATTAATTAGTTATATAAACTTGTTAATAATTATTAAATTTCTTTTATTTTTATTAGAATTTATGGTATTTCTAGCTCATTTATGAGTTCTTTAGTTATTTACTATTAAAAATATTGTATTTTTTCTAATATTTCTGAATTATTTATTTTTATTTAATGATCATTAAAATTTGTAATTCTAATTTTAATTTGTGACATTTTTATATTATATTTTTAGTTTGTATTAAATATAATATATAAAATAAAAATAAAATAATCATAAATAAAAAAAAAAATATAAAAGAATTAAATTTATATTATATAAATGTTAAAATATAAATTAAAATATAGTATTTATCATTATAAAAAATAATTAATTAAAAAAATATTATAAATATAATAGATTATATATATTTTTTTTCAAATTAAATATTTATATTTGTATCTGTTATTAATTTTTTTGTAAAATTCCTTAAATTATTTTAAAAATAACTAAAAATATAGTAATTTAATGATTATATTTTTTTTATCAATTTTTATAATTATACGTAATAACTTAAAATTTGTCAATAAAATTTTATTATAAATAAAAAAATATGAAATTATAATTCATATATAGATTATTTAAAAATAATAATAAAAAAAAAATAGAATTAAGAAATAAATTTAAATAATAATGATATATTAAATTAAATATAAAACTTATATTTTTCTAATAATTTCCAGTGTATATATTATAAAGGCTTTCCTAAAGAATTAGAATTTTAGATGTAGAACCTTAAGAATGCATATATTAAAAAGGTAATTATAATTTTTTTAAAAAAATAAAATTATTAAATAAACAAAAAGAATAAGAAGTTACAAATGTATATGTATTAATAAATGGATCTGTAAATATATATGAAGAAATTGAATAAAATAAACGAGTAGTATTTAAAAAAATACTTTAAGGTTAAGATTTTGGGACTCATGATTGCTTATTTTATGAAACATATTAAAAAACAGCTATTGCACAAGAGAAAAGTTAAATTATTTTAATAAGCAAAAGAAATTTTATTAAAAATTTGGGAAGTATTATAGAAGAATAAATAGAATAGGAAGTTAATTTTTTACAAAATTCAAAATTATTAGAAGATAGTGATCTTTAATTTGTAAGAAGTTTATTCGAAAACTCTTAAATTATAACTCTTAAATAAGGAGATTATTTATACAAAGAGGGTGATAAAGCTAATTTATTTTATATTGTAAAAAAAGGATAAATATAAGTAAAATATTAAAGCAATATATAAAATATATATTAAAATTAATTAAATATAAAATTATTAATATATAAATTATAAATAAAAATTTAAATATAAAATATATATATATATATATTTATATTTATATTTATATTTATTTTTATATTTATATTTATATAAATATTATATATTAATTTTTAAATATATATACATATAATTTTATTTTTTAATATATATATATAAATTTTTACACATATATATATATATTTCTTTTTTATATATTTTATATTTTATAAGATATAAAAATCAAGCAAATAATTTTTATTATAAAAATAAATCTTATTTAATAATAAAGCTAAAAGCCTTATAAATTTTGAAGAAGATTAATCATATTATAATCAACAAAACATATAATAAGTTTTTTTTTTTATTTATTTAATTAATATACTATAGTTAAATTTATTTTCCTGTTTCGATTATTTTGGATAAGATGAAATAATTTAAAGCAAGGTTAATATTAATTTTAATCTATAAAATACTATTTTATTTTTATTATTATTTTTAGAATAGACAATATGATGCATTAAATAATTAAAAAGAAGAATGTTAATTATTTTGTTTATTAAGTTCTTTTTTCATACATAAAGTATAATAGAAAAACAAATAAATATATATTTTTTATTTAAAAAAATAAAATAGATATTAACTAATTAAGAAATAAGCAATAAAATATTTAAAATTAATTTATAATAAAATAAATCTTATTTAATAATCGATCCAAAGTTTTTATAATATGGAAATTTAGTTTCTCCAAAAAAATTGATTACACAAAAATAATTGAAAATTGATTAAAGAAATGATTAAAAATTACCATTTTAAAATAAAAGTATATTTGTAGGAGAAGGACTTATAGAAAATTATAATTAATTAACTCCATAGAAAAATTTTAATTCAGATTAAAAAAATAATAGATTAAATGATTATACTTTTGTTAATGATAATATTCAAAAAATATAACAAAAAAAACAAGAATAAAGTAGTTTATAAAAAAAGAAAATTTTACCAATAGCATCTTTAGATTCTATTTGTTTTTAAAAAAGTATAAATAACATATCAAAATAGGTTGATTAAAAAAACTTATAATTATAATAACCTCATATTTAAGTAAATTAAAAATAATAATCAAATATATTGTTACTTCCTTCAATAAATAAAATTTCATACAATAAAAATTAATGAAACTTTTTTTAATTAATCTTTATAATATTAAATGAAAATTATTTTATGTTTTTAATTTATTTTTTTTAATTTCAAATAAAACTAATAAATAACATAATTTGATAATTTGTAAATAAATTTTACACATTTTTCTTAAATTTAAAATAAATAAATTAAATTATTACTATAAAAATTTTTACTTTATATAAATAAAATAATTATTAATTTATAAACTAATAATTATAAATTGATTTCAAAATTTTTTATTTATTAAACTCTTAATATTTTAATTTATATAAAATAACAAAAAATTCAATTATTTTGCAATAAATTAAAAATTTATACTAAAAATTTAAGCTTAAATAAAAAAAATATATAAAAAAAAGTAAAAAAAAAAATGAAATAAGAAAACTAATAAGGTGCTTATGAAATATTAGAATTATTAGGTGAAGGAACATATGGTAAAGTTTTTAAAGCCTAAAACCTTTAAACAAAACAATTTGTGGCAATAAAAAAGATAAAAATGAAAGATGATCAACAAAGAAATTAAGGAATACCTTCCACAGCTTTAAGAGAAATTAGTTGTCTGAAAGCTCTAGACCATTCTAATATTATAAAGTAAAAAATAAAACAAAAAAACAAATATGTTATATATTAATTAAAAAAAAAAAAAAAGAATTGTTGAAATTTAATACTAAGTAGAAAAACCTAAACTTTATATAATACTAGAATATATGGAAAACGACTTATCTAAAGAAATAAAACACTTGAAGCATTCAGCCAGAAGATATCCCAAAAACACAATAAAAGTAAAAACAACACTAAATATTAAAAAAGTGAAAATAAAAAAAGTCCTATATGCATCAAATATTAAGATCAGTAGACTATTGTCATAGATAACGTGTATTTCATCGAGATATAAAGCCTTAAAACATATTAATATCTTAAAAAGGAGAATTAAAATTAGCAGATTTTGGTTTAGCAAGATTTTATGAAATCCCTATAACTACAGTTACTTTAGAAGTCCAAACATTAAATTATAGAGCTCCTGAGTTACTTTTGAAAGATAATCTGTATTCTCTTCCTATTGATATATGGTCTATAGGCTGTATTTTTTATGAACTTATTACAGGAGAGATCTTATTTACAGGATATTATGAAATAGATATTTTAATAAAAATTTTCTAATTGTTAGGGACACCAGATAGTTTTTAAATAGGTAATTTAATAGAAAATTATAAAGCTATATTATAATATTTTTAGCTGGAAAATATAAACTTAATTGGTTAAGTAAATTTCCTAGATTTCCTTCTAATAAAAAGTTTTTTATAGAAAAAATTTGCGAATTTGATGTTATGGCAGCAGATTTGTTATTTAGGATGATTGAAGCAGATCCTGTAAAAAGAATATCCGCAAACCAAGCCATAAATCATTAATTTTTTTAAGGTATAGATTTTTATTAGAATTCAAATATTAAATAATGAACAAAATATAATATAAATAATTATTTAATATCAAATTTTTAATAATATATATATATAAATATATATATATATATATATATATATATATATATATAAATTATTAAAAAATTTCATTTAATTTCATATATATCCCATACTCCTTTAATAATTTCGAAATTATTTTTTAATAGAATCCCTTCTCCTTAAACATTTCCATTTTAAAACATTCCTATAAATTTATAATTTCCATAAATTATTAAAGTTCCTTATCCATGCATTTATCCATTCTTAAATTATCCACTATAAAATTACCATTGCTTAAAAATTTACTTTAAATCAATATCTACTCCTTATATATTAGTATTATAACAAATATTTTAGTTTCTTAATCTTCCCACTCCATTATATAAATTATTTACCCATTCACCATTATAAATATCAATTCCAAATCTATCTTTCAATATACCATAGCCACTTCTTTAATCAAATTTCCATTCTCCTTCATATATTTCACCATTTTCATATATTTATCTTCCAACTCCGTTTCTCTGTTTTCCTAATAAATCACCCTAATATAATGGTTAATTCTATTATTAGTACTGACTATATTATATTTAATTGATTTTCTAAGGTTTTATTTCTAATGACTTTGTAAGTTCATGCTATTAATATTTGTATTTTTTTTGAATGTTATCTTAATAATTAGGTTCTGTATTTTACTTTTTTATAATTATTTAAAAAATAATTTAAAACATTTTATTTTTAACATAATTTTTACCTTTTCTATATTATTATAATTTTATTATTTAATTTATAAACTTTTCTTAATTTATTATAATTCCTCTTCCTTTTATGTAATCAAAGAAGTTAAATTTAATATTTAACTAGAAGGTTTATTTTGTTTATCATTTTAATTATTATCTCCTTTATTAATATTTTGGCTTATTAGTTACGAATCTTGCTATTATTATATATTTTTACATTATTATACATTTTATTGTTATTGTTATTATTTATTTTAATTATTTTATTAAGACATTACTAATTAGAAATAATTAATCATATCTTTAATATTTTTTTATTCTCCTACATTTTTCTAAACATTCTTTTTATTAATATTTTATATTGAAGACATGTTTTTTTTCTATTAATATTAACTTTAAAATAACCTTTCTTCTTAATTATTATTAATTTAATCTTATAAAGCCTTATTTTTATTCTAAAGTTCTTTAATTTATATAAACTAATTATTTACTTCTTAATTTTAAGAATTAATTTATGACAGAAGTTCTTCAATTTATTAATTTTTTTATTAAATTTTTTCTTCTTATTCTCCAATTTTTTTTTCGAATTCTTAGATTGTTTTTTCTTTTACTTAAAAACAAGATTAATGCTTTAAACTTTATACAAAAAAATCTTAGAAATTTTTCAAAAAGGAATTCAATTTTTCATCAAAAACTTAGTTTTGACTTAAAATTAATTATTTTGAAAAACTTTCATTTTCTTTTATAAAAATATCTTTTTCTTATTTTTTTTTGTAAAGCTCATCTTTTTCTTTCTCGATTTAAATTTTTTTCTACTTTATTTTTTCATTTAGTTTTAATTTTTTTTTCGCAAATTCCTCACTTTAATTTTCTAAATCTTTCATTTTATATTATAATTAAAATTCTTTTTATTAATATTCTATTATTTATTGATTAAATTCACTTTTTTATTTTAATAAAAAACTCTTTTCTTATTCCAATTCATGTTTTTCTTATTTTAATTAAATTAATTATTACTAAAAGTTCATTTCTTTTATTTTTTATTCTTCTTCTTCAATTTTATTCTTTCCTTTTTAATACTTATTTAACTCTTTATTTTCATTTTCTAAATATTAAATTTAATTTTATTATTCTTTTAATATTTCTATTTATTATTATAAAATCTCTTCCTTTTATTTTAGTTTTTCCTCTATAAAAAAAAAATGTATTTATATATATATATATATATAAATTAAATAAAAAAAATAACCTAAAAGATACATTTATTAATTACAAAAATCTAATTCTTTAACGGTTTTTTTGAATTCTTTTTCTATGTTTTTATAAGTCATTTTAAAAGATTTGTTTTCTTTTTATATTTAAGCCATATCATTTTATATTTTTTCTTTTTATTTTTCCAGTTCTTCCTTTTCTTCTTAAATTTTATATTTTATTTTGATTTCTTATTTATTTTATCCTTTATTTAATTCTTTACTTTCTGCTGTATTTTCATTTATATTATTTATTTATTCTTCAATTTCGTTTTTATATTCTTAAAACTACCATGAAAGTTCTTCATATTACCATTAAAGATCTTTAAATTAATTTCTTTATTATTCTAATTATTAACTATCATTTTCTTTATCTTTTAATTATTATTTCAATCTTTGATTTTCTTCAACCGTTTTCTTTTTATTTAATAATAAAAAATGAAATATTTTAAACAAAATTAAAAAATACCTTAAAATGTTTTTAAAAAGTTTTAAAAGTAGATTTAAAAGAATCATTTTCTTTTATAAGTTCACTTGAAGATATTTATAGACAAAACTTTTCATTTTAAATATTTTTTAGCTATTAAATAATTTAATTCTTTTCATTTTCTAATTTTTCTTTTTCATTTTCAAAATTTTTTTCTAAATCTCCCATTTCTAATTCAGCTTTGTTTTCATTTTAGATTTTTTCAATTTATTTTTCTAAAGTTTTCTTTTCTTGAATTAATTATTTTATTTCTTCATTTAATTATTAATTTTCATTTTATAAATTTTCCTTTTATTTTTTAGCTTAACTTTTTAATGTCTCATTTTCAGCTTTTATTATAGACATTTTAGAATTCATATTTTCATTTTATTTCTGGAGTTATTTTTAATCGTCCTATTTTTATTTTAATTCTTGATTTTTTTTTTATATTTCTACTTCTTATTTTTATATTTCTTCATCTTTTTTTTATATTTCTTATTCTTTTTTTTATATTTCTTAGTCTTTTTCTAATATTTCTTAATCTTTCTTTTTTATTTCTTCTAGCATTTTTTCTATTTCTTATCCTTTTTATTATATTACTTCATATTTTTTTTCAATTTCTTCATTTTTTTTTTATATTTTTTCATTTATTTTCTATATTTAATTCTCTTATTGATTATTATTTTCATTTTCTTTTTTATTATCTTCTTAATTAAATTATTATTTATTTTATTATTATTCTAAAGCTTATATTTATTTATCTTTTTAGTCTATTTATTTTAAAGATTTCTAAATTAAAATTTAATTTATTAATCTTATTAAAAAAAAAAAAAAAAAAAAACCTTAAAAAGCCTTTCAATTAATTTATAAGAATCTCTAATAGTTTTATTCTCATTTTCAATAGCATTTTTTTCGTTTAAACTTACATCTAAACAATTTTATAATTAATCTAATTATTTTTTTAAAACACAAATATCATCATTTTCTTTTAATTATTAATTTTCTAAAATAATATTTTAATGTAATTCTTCTAAATGTAAAGTTTATTTTTTTAAATCTTTTATTTATTATAAAAATTATTCATTTTATTCTTTTAAATCTTCTATAGATTTTTATTATTCTTCAATTTTTTTTTTATATTCTTCTGTATTTTTTTGTTATTCTTCATTATTTTTTTATTCTTCTTCCTTTTTTTGTGTATCATCTTTTTGTGCTTCCTCATCATCTTCTTCTTTTTTTTTCTTTTGTTTCTATTTATTTTTTTAATTAATCTCTTTCTTTAATAGCTCTTAAATTAAATAAAAAAAAATTAAAATATTTAATAAACCAAACAAAAAAATTACTATTTAAGTTATTTTTCTAATGTTTTAAATATATTTTTCGAATTAGAATTTTCATTAATCAAATTTTAATTTTTAATAAATAATTATTCTTTTTCTTACAAAGCGTTCTCTAATTACTACACAAGTTTCGTTTTTTGATTTTCAATAATCATTTTTTCCTCTAAAATACCTGATTTTGCCTATATAATATTAATTTCGTATTGACTCAATTAGTTTTTATAAAATTCACATTCCATTTCTAAAATATTAGCCGAATTTTAATTTTATTATTTACTTTCTTTATATTATTATTAAAAGTATTAAAATTATTCAAATTATTCATTATCTTTTCTCAATTAAAATATTAATATATTCTATTTCTCAATTTCTTCATATAGGTTTTATATTTATTATTATTCATTCTCACATTATTCTAATATTTTTTATAAATTATTATTTTTCTTTTCTATTTCTAATTTTTATTCAAGTTTTTTATTATTTTCATCATATACATATAAACTTTTAAATTTTTTTTTTTTAAATCAACAAAAATAACAAAAAATATGAAAATTATATTATTTTTACGATTTTTTAAGGTCTTTATTTTATAAAAGTAAACCTTTATTATTTTTTGTTAATTATTTTATTTTTTTATCTAATTCTATTCTTTATTAAACATTTTAATTTAGTATGTCCTAATTAAAATTATTAATATTATCTTTATTTTAATTTATAATTAATAATAATTCTTAAATTCTAGCATCTTATTTATCGAATTCTTTTTTTCTCATATCCAATATATCGAATTCATTCTATAAATTATCATAAGAAATTTACATATATTTTATTTAATCTAATAACTACTAATTATTATTATCGGCCTACAATGGTTATTATTCACCCCCAATTTAATAATAAATAAGTTATTCTTCCAATTCTTAAATTTTTTGAACTTTAAAATCAATTTGGTTTTTTGCTAAAGTCTAATATTCAAATTAATTTTTATAAAAGCTTTAAAATAATTTATTTTTTAAAAATTCCGCCTTTAGAACACATTCAATTACAATCTTTTTTTTTTTTTTTTTCTAAATATTAAAAATATAGAAAGAAAAAAATACTTAATTATTTTAATTAATTTTATTTTTCTATTAAAAAAACTCCACAAATTATTCATATTCTTCTTCAAGATTTTGAACTATTTTTTAAAACTAAAATAAATATTCATTTTCGTCTTCATTTTTATTCAAGCCAAATTTCACAAGGAAGCAAATAAATTAGAAAAATTTTAATGTATTTAATTCACTTTTTTCTTTTTCTAAATTATATTATATTTTTGCTAAATTCATCTGTTTCTTTATATTATCTATCGCTACACTATTTTTTGAATGATTCAATAATTTAATACTTTTAGATTTCCTTCTCATACCTGAATTATTATTTGTATTTGATACTTTTTGGTCTGTTTCGCTTTCTGTATCATCTGATTCACTTGGAATTACATATGATGATTATACTTTACCGAATCTACTTGCTTTTGTTTATACAACATCTAATGGGTTCTTCATTGTTTTTTAAGGTATTATTACTACTTAAGGGGGTTAGTCTGAAGAAATTTCTTGTGTTTTTTCTTCACTCATTTTTTAGTTATTTTTTTTTTAGTTATTTTTTTTTTGTTTAAAATAGTTTTATTTATTTTATAAAATATTTTTTTTTTATTTTTATTTTAAAAAAAATAATATTTTATTATTAATATTTATAATTTTACAATATTATTTAAAATTAAAATAATATACAAAATAAATTTTTTATAATAAAATATTTAACATTTATATTTATTTATACTAATTAATAATTAAAATTTATTTAAAAAAGTTTTATTAATTGAATTTAAAATTATAGATTTTAATATTTTTTAATTGTTTATTAAATATTATTTAAAAATTTGAAAAAATTATATATAATAAATTTATTATAATAAAATTTAAATTTTTTTATTCTTTTATTCTTTGTAATTTTGATAAAATTTAAAATATTAATAAAAAAATATAAAATTAAAACTAAACTAAAAATAAAAAAAAAAAAAAATTAATCTAAAAAAAAAAAAAACAAGATTTTAAAATTTTATTAAAAAAAATATATAATAATACTAATTAGATAATAAATTTAATATTATTAATAGTAAAAAATTTAATTTTAAATAAAATATAAAATAAAATAAATATATATAATTGTTAAAAAATGATTTTATTATTTTTCTATAATTTATAAAAGATATCAATATAAAAAATAAAATTAAATCTAAATTTTTATATATAATTTATAGAATAAAAATTATTAAAAATAGAATTAGAAAATAATATATATAAAAATAATTAAAATTAATAAATATAATGTATATTTTAATATATAAATTTAAATAATAATGATTAAAATATAAATTTTAAATTAGATTTAAGATTTTTTAAGAAATAAATAATATATAAATATAAATATAAATATATATATATATATATATATATATATATTTATATATATATATTATTTACTATTAATTCTTTTTTATTATTTAATTAAATATTTTTTATTAGATATGATATAATTTATAATTTATGTAATTTTTATTTAATAATATTTATAAAGGCTAAAATATTTTGGATTTATAAAATTACACATTATAAGAATTTTTAAAACACAATTAAGTTGTATAGAAAGAATTCAAATCTAATTCGATTATATTTATATAAACATCTGATTAATTAATAAATTTAGTATAAACATTAAATTAATACAATTAATTAGGTTGAAAAAAATATATATATATATTCAATATATAATTATAATAATATATAAAGGCATAGATACAGAATAAAGTTTTAGATAGGCATATTTAGGATTTTTATGCTTAATTTAAATATCAACATTGGATTATAATTATATAATAGATATATTAAAAATAAATAATAATAAATTAATAAGGGATACATTTTTAAATATATTTGAGAATCCAAACATTATAAAGATATTTTATTCAGGACAGTCTGACTTATTATGGATAAAAAGAGATTTCGAAAATTTATAAATTAAGAATTTTTTCGATGTAAAAGAAATATATATACATTTGAATAAAACAAAGGAAAATTCTCTTGTTAATTTGATAAAATCATATTGTAATTTTTAAATTGATAAAACAAAAAAAAAGAACTTTAATTGTCTGATTGGTCTTAAAGGCCTTTAACTTAAGAATAGATTGACTATGCAGCTTTAGATTCACATTATTTAATTTAATTGAGATATTTATTATTAAAAGAGATGATTGAAAAACAGGGATTTGAAAAAACAATAGATTTTATTTATAATATGTAAAAAAAAACTCTAAAGCCTTTTTAAAAGAAAATATTCGAGCATTAAATATATTTAAACTATTATAAAAAAAAGAGCTAAAATATTTACAACGAAAACATATTAAACTTATTTCTAGGAATAGCTGAATTAAGAGAAAATTACGCACAATCTACAAATTAAAATATAAATAATGTACTCTTAAACGAAGAAATGTATGATTTCTGTATAAATATAGATAAATAAGAATAAATAAAGATATAAAATGTAGATAAAAAAGAATAATTAAATATATATAATAATAACAATGTTTTTTTGGAAAAAAACATAGAAAAAATATTGGAAATATATTATTAAAAAAGTACAAAAATACTTTAAAAACAAGCACAAAAAGATTAAATGAACAAAAAAAGCTCCAAAAAGCCCAATTTATATAAGAAAAACTTTGCATGAAGAAAATTGCTTATGGAAACTGTTCAATTTTATCCCCTTCGGGTTTAAAACTATGTAATTGCGACGAAAAAAAAATACAATGGTATCTAAAAAAAAACTAGCCGTATTAGTATCAAGCAATCCTTCTGTAATTTAATTAAATTTTAATCCTAGTGGAAAAGGACATAGTGAACTAGAAGAAGAGTTAATAGAAAGCGAAAATTATTTCTATCAGACTGAAAGAGAAAATAAATGTGTAGTATGTGGTTAGGATGAGAAATATACGAAATTTTATATAGTACCTTCTTTTTATAGAAGGCATTTTCCAGTAAAGTATAAAAGTCACAGGTCGTTTGATGTTCTTTTGTTATGCTTGAAATGTCATGAGAAGGCGGGGAAAAATAGTGAGAGATTAAAGGCCTATGTTTTGTAGAAATACTCTGTTTAGGATAATTAGTTGGAATCAGCGAATATTATAAAAAATGCAATTTGTAAAGTCTATAAAGGAGTCAAAAGATACGCGTAATAAAAGGATAAGATTCCGAAGGAAAATAGGAAAAAATATAAATAGTTTTTGAGGGAAAACTACTATTAATTTAAAAGTATACCAGAAATTTAAGGGAAAATCGAAGTTTTTTCGGACGAGTATTTTGGTATTAATAAAAATGGAGAAGTTAAAATTAATGAAAAGTTTATTTAGTATTGTTTAGAATTGGATTAGTTTAAAAAAATTGGAAAAATTTCAAGTAATAAAGAATTTAAAAATTAAAGTGGGAAATATGTAGTTGAATAACTTAAAAGTGAACATGATATTAAAGAATTTATTAAGATGTGGAGAAAAAATTTTGTTTAAGTAATGTAGCCTAAGTTTTTACCACCTGCTTGGACTAAAGATGGGAGTGGATTTGCTTATGAAATTGTTTAAATGTGAAAAATATATATATTTTTTTTTAAATTATATAGTTTGCTTTTTAAATAAGTTTAATCTTTTTTTATTTTTATTTTTTTAATAAATCTTTATTAAATTGTTTTAAATTTTAATTTTTTTAACTTTTTTGATTTAATTTTATTAAAAAATTTAGTTTAATTCGTTTTCGATACCTTTACAAATTAATTATAGCCTGTAATTTTAAGATTTAATTTAAATTCTTTCTACAAATAATAAAATTATACTGTATTTAATTTTAATAATTAAAAATACTATATAAAGTAAAAAGCGTAACTCATTCGCTTTAATTTTAAAATGTATCATATAAAAATAAAAAAATAAATTTTTATTTATTTATTTTAAACCTATGTCATATTATTTATAATTTTAAAAAATTTGTTATTAAAGAAACAATTAATACATAACTCTTAGTCTTATATTTTTTAGTTTCATATGTCTATTATGTATAGACCTTTAATATGAAAATTCAAAAGAATATATTACGCATCTATACACAAAAATTACCAAAATGGAAAACATCTTTTTTAAAAAAATAAAATCAATAATATATATGAAAATATATATTTTGTTAAATTAATTATTATTAATTAATATTTAATAAGTATTTAATGTTAAAATATTTTCAATACTGATATTTTATTTAAAACATAATCACGTGTAAAACGGATAATAAAATTGTTTCAAAGTATTATTGTATGAAATTTCGCAGCATTTATATAATAATCCATACAGATTTTTTATAATAAGAAGCAAACATTATACAATTATATTTTATTATTATGCTACCAATATAAATATGGTACAATTAATTAAATAATTTTTTATTTTATAGATAAAAGAAGCATTTAATTATTAATTTAATTAAAATATATAAATTTAGATATATTATTTATAATAAATATAAATTAAAAATTATTTATTTACTGTTTTTTCGTAAGTATTTATTTATTATTTAAATTTTTAATATCTAAATAAAAAAATAACTGCACTAACATACTAGAACATGTTATTTATTATTTCGGCTTTATCAATTTTCACTAAATCTTATATTAATTTTTTTTTTATTTGAATTTAATAATAGTATTTTATCAATTATAGATTTATATTAAATAAAGTAAATGTTAAGTTAAATTTTTTTATTTATAAAAAAAAGCAATTATATTTCAATTAAAAGAATTTATTGAAAAAAAAAAAAAAGAATACACACACACATTTTTATGATATGCTTTTAAACTATTATTTAATTTACATTTAAAACATATTTCATATTTAAATTATTTTTTTATTAATAAAAAAAAAGAAAAATTATTTAAATAAAATTATCTTAACTGAAAATAATATTTATTTTTGATTAGAATTATTAATTATTTTTATATTAAAATTAATTAAATAATTTTAATAAAAAAATCAAAAAATAATACAAATTTATGACTTTAATTCAGTTTTTGATTATATTTTTTATTATAATGAATGACTTTTTTTTTTTGCAAATCATTTTCAATTTATTTATTATTACTTTAATTTACAATTAAGTCCATATTATATAAACTGCTATTATTTTTAAATAGATTTTATTATGTTTAATTTTTAATTTAAAAATTTTTAGTATTTTTAATTTAGTCATTTTCACTTTTGCAACTTTAATATTTAATAGGCATTGTTTTATTAAATTTTTTATCTTTAAAATTTATACTTTAATTTGACTTTCGATTCCTAATACCTACAGGTAAAGAATTTTCAAGTATCTTTTCTTTTTTTTTATAAAAAATAAAATAAAACAAATTAGTATTTTTTTTTCTTTTTTTTCAAAAATACCTGGATAAAGATCTAAATAAACTTATTTATGTCCAGGTTAAGAAGGGTCATATTTTAAAAATCTTATAATCTCATAATCTACATCATACCATATTTTCAAATAATTAAAAACTTTTACAGGAACAGCTAAATAATCATAATATTCTAATAGATTATCCTTTAACTCTATGTTTTTTGTTTATTTTAAATTATATAATTATTCGATTTTCAATAAGTTTTTATTTCTTATTTTTTATGGTCTATCATTTATACTAAGAGTATTGAATGAGTTACTTTATTTATCTAAATCTCTATTTAATCCTACATAATCAATCCATTATCTCCACCATTATGCATTAATTATATATTTTGCTTCATTAATTTAACCAAAATTAGCTTTTATTTTATATATTAAAATAAATATAAAAAAGTTATTATTTACATTATAATAATCCTTAAGAATTCAATGTTCCATATTCTTACAAGATTATATTTTCAATAATTATTTTTTCTTAATTTGGTAGAAGTATTTAACTTTTCATTTTTAAATTAAATTCACCTTATAAAGATATTTAATTGTTTTTAAAATTACTAATAAACTAATTAAATTTATTGGTTTTTTGAGGTAAATGAAACAAAGAGTTTTAAATATTTATTTCTTAAGTTGAATTATTTTTAAGGAAAAACTTTTTTTATTAACTAGATGTTATTTAAGGATTATAATATATAGATATATCATTGTTACTTAAAATATTATTATTATTATTATTATTATTATTATATTTATTATTATTATTATTATTATCATATTTATTATTTGTATTATTGCTATTATAATTACTTACATTATTTGTTGTATTACTTAAATAGTTATTTTTACATGAAATATTTTTGTTTATATTAGATATTGTACTACTTTCAATTTTTATTTGTTTATCTTTTAAATCTAAATTATTTATATTATTTTTACAAAATTATAAACTATTATATTTTAAAACTTCCTTTTCTGTTTCGAATTGCGATATTTCTGAAGTCAAACTAACTGATTTGTTATCTTAGCTTATCGAATTATTATTTATTTATTTTTATTTTTTAATATCTTGTTTATTTATTTAACTATATTCGTCTTGTTTTATTTTTTATTTTATATGTGGAATTAATAAACTTTAAGAATTCTTTTTTTTTTTTGCAAAAGTACCTTCTAAATATAAATTATTTATCATTTTTTTGTAATCGTATTTATTTTTGGAGTTTTCTTCTAATTATATTTTTTAGTCTTAGTCCATTTAGGCTATTTCTGATTTTATTTCTTATTCTTTTTTTATAAAAAAATCAAAATTTAATTACATTAAGTTTTTAGTTATTTGACAAAACTGAGCTTTATTTATTAAATCAGCCCTTTCATTTTCTTTTATTTTAAATATTTCTTAAATTGTATTCATTATTTAAGATAAACCTGCTATTTCATTAAACAAATGCATTATTAACTTAAAAAGATCCTTAAATTGAATTTTTTATTCTTCTTAGTTTTTAGTTGTATTTTATTCTGAATTTTTTTCGAATATTTCTATAAATTTGTAAAATGCAATTCTTTATTGATCTGTTTGATTTAAATCTTATTCACATTCATTACATAAAATATTCCCATATTTTTATTATTTTTAAATATTTAATTATTTTATTTAGCTTAATTTTATCTATTATATATTTTTTTGGTTTAAAGTATTTTGATTTTGATTTGAGTTTCGGACTTGTATTGATGTTTTTTCATTTAAGTTTTGTATTTTTTTACATAAAAAACATTCAAAATATAAATTTTTATTCATTTTTTATTAAAAGATTATTTATTTTTTTATTATTTAATTTGATTAAAACTATATATATTTTAAATTGTTAATAATAACTATTTATTTTTTTTAAAAAAAATATGTTAATTATTTTATTTATCCTTTTA
This sequence comes from Ichthyophthirius multifiliis, assembly GCF_000220395.1. Classification (NCBI taxonomy): domain Eukaryota; phylum Ciliophora; class Oligohymenophorea; order Hymenostomatida; genus Ichthyophthirius; species Ichthyophthirius multifiliis. The sequence goes on along the minus strand of NW_004086340.1, from coordinate 20,171 downwards.
TGATAAAAATAAAAAAATATCAATAATCTTTGTATTCTAAACTATCCTTAAATTGTTTCGTCGCTATATTCGGATTTTAGTTATTACAGAATGATTATATATTTTTGAGAGTCACATATTATAATAAATTTCTAGCAACTTTAGAAGGTAAGTTGTCAACATCAAATTCAATTTAATTTTCATATAAATAATAATAACCTTTTATTATTTCCAAAACTTATTTAAGATCAGTTTGCAAGTATTATCTCAATTGAATACTTAAAATCTTATTTTCTTAAATAGTCAAAGGTTAATCTTATAATAATTTAAGAGTTTTAACTTATGAAGATTTATCACTTTTATTTTATTATAAAATATATATATATATATATTAAAGTACATTATTTCAAAATTATTTTATAAATAATTATTCAAATTCTAGAAAAAAATCAAAAATTTACTATCTTTATTTATATTTTGTAAACATAAAGAAATATATTTTTTCATATCTTTTTGGAATTAATCTTTGTATTTGTAAGTTCCTTATTTGATATTTATTTGTATTTGTTAAAGATTTTATTCTAATTAATTGTTTGAGTTTAATAAAATAAAAGATTTATAATCTTTTTATTTTTTAAGATCATCAATGAAATTTTAAAACTTTTTATTTAGTTGAATATTTTAATTATTTTAGTTTATATTTTTTTAGTTTTTTTCGGTCTTTTTGCCTTGATCTTTATTCTAAATTAATTAAAATCCATAAGGTATTATCGAGTTTATTATATTGCACTATTCTTATGTTAATTAAATTTGAAATATCTTATTTTTTTATATGGTTTTGTTCATTTTAAAAAATAAATTTTATGCTTTTCAAAGAATTTTTATATTTTTTTTTATATTTTCTAATATATTTATTGTTTTTTTTTTTTTTTGCCTTTTTATATTATTACTTCAGATTCTTATGAGTTCATTATAAATAGTCAGTAAAAGAAAATAATAGTCAAAAGAATTAATATACTTCTATATATATATATATAATATATATTTAATTTTAAAATAAATAATAAGAAAATTATCTTAATTTTTTTTTTTTTATATATAATTAAAAAAATATAAAATTAAATATAAAAATATATTTATATTTAATAGCTATTTATTTTTAATAATAGCTTTATATTTAATTTAAATTTAAATAAATACATGAAATATATATATATATATATATATATTTATTAAATCATTAAATGTCAAAATATTTATTTATATCATTTAAAAACTCTTCAATTAATTCTTCAAAAACAAAATCTGATAATTCAATTTTAACCTCAGTTTTTTAATCTTCAAATAAATACCATTTATGATTATTTTCGAAAATCTTAAATAAAATAAAAAATTTAAAAAAATAAAAAATAAAATGAATATTACTTCAATAATTAACATTTGTGAAAGTTTTTCTTCTCTAAATTAAATTAAATGTTAATATTAGCCATATTAATTACAATCTATTATATTATTAAAATCAATATTTTCTTATAATTAAAGTTATTTAATTTAATCTTCTTATATTAAAATTCCACACATATAACTAGCCCAATCAATAACTCTTTCTTTTGTTTTTAAAAAAATAAAATCTATTAATCTCTCATTTGCAATTTAGCAATTAAATGTCTTTTCAGATATTGTCCAAGGATAAGGATGTCCTCCAACAAGATAAAAAGGTCTAAATACATTTAAAGCTTCATTAAAAGAATCAAATATTAATTTATGGTGAATATGAGTAAATTAATTTATTATTTGTTATTTTTCATCATTTGGTTCTTCCTTTTTTATATATAAATTTATATTTAAATATTTTTTTATTTTTTTTTACAGAAATTTATAATTCTAAATCAATAAATAAATCTTCATCTAAAACAAATGGAAGAACATCAATATTTTAAAATTAATCAAAATTTTAATTCTCAAATTAAATTTCATAACCATGCATTATTTATAATCTTTTTTGTATAGAAAATCCAAAACATTTATTTATATTTGAAATAAAAGTTTGTAAATAATTTTCTATATATATATATATATTTAAAAATTTATTTTAGTAAATAAAAAAAAAATATACCTTTTATAAATTAACATAATAAATTTGTATATTAAATTATCACTTAAATATTTGTGGCGATTCCGAAAATCATATTATTTTCATAAAAATAAGATTTGTCAAGCTATTACTACATTCTAATTTGGATTTCATTAAAAACTTTTTATCTTTCTTGGATATCTGAAAATTAAGGATTTTTATCCTTTACTTTTTATATAAATTTATCTTATTAAAATATTGTTTATATAATTTACTAAGTATTCATCGCATTTTAATTAAAATTAATATCATAAATAATATTATTATTATTATTATTATTAATATTATAATTATTATTAATAGTATTAATATAATTATTATTATCATTATTATAGTTACTAAAAATGTTTTAATTATTAATATTTTTATTAATCTCATTTATTAAATTTATATTATTATTTTTATTAATTAAGCTTTCAAAAGTTTTTTAATCATCGCTAATTTCTTTAACTAATTATTATTAATCGTCTTCATTTAAAATATTATTTTTTTAGATACTATTTTTAATAGGTGAAAAATTTACAATTGAATTTTAAATTTTTTTATTTTTAAATGTAATTTTAGAATATGATTATTCTTAAGAAAATTCTTATAAACTTTTCTATTAATTAGTTTTAATTTTATAAAAACAATGCTTTTTTTCTTTTTAATATCGAAACTATTATCTAAATTTTAATTAAATATTTTACCCTATTATTTTTCTGAAAGTTTAAATTATTCAGCTAATTATAAATCTCTTTATGTACTTTTAATACTTTCAAGAGCTTTACGAAGTCCTTTTTATAATAAATCTTTTGTTTATTAGATTTCAATTTTTTCTTATTATATCCAATCTTAAAATTCTATTTTTTATTAGGAATAGGTTTTAGGCGTTATGTCTTAATTTAATAGCATTTTCTCCATAATAATATTCTATTATAAATATGAAAATAAATAAATTTATATATATAAATATATATAAACATATTAATATTATTATACATATATTTATTATATATTATAGTATAAATTTTTTATGTATTTTATTATTTTATGAATTAATAATAATAATTATGTTATTTTACTATAAAAAAATATTCAATAATATTAGTTTTTACTTGCATTTAACATCTAATATCAAAAGCTTTTTCTCTTTTATTTAAAATTTCATTTATAGCTTTTTCAGAAATAAATTATTTAATTTTATTATTATTTGTAATATCTTTTAGTAATTCATTATTATTATTTTCGCCTAAAGAACTTTTAGAAGATATGTTATCTTATGATTCTTAAGTTTTAAAATTTTTTTAAAAAGATTTTATCTATTTTTTATTTTCTTTTATGCATTTATTCGAAATGAAAATTTCTTTTCCGTTTATTTTTTGATCAATAGAAGAATCTAATAGACATAAATTCGATTAAGGCTAACTTTAAGGAGTACTTAATTAATTTTTTAACATTTAATTATAGCTTAATTCCGATTAATATTCTGTATTTAAAGTAAATGATTTTTATCTTTTTTTATTTTTATTCGAATTATTATTTTATTCTAGTTTTTTTTCGAGTTTTTTCCTAACTAAATATCCTCTGAAAACTTTTTGAATTTTTAAAACAGCTTTTATTTTATTTTATTTTTTTAAAGGAGAATTCTATAGATTTTTTTCATTATTATTTTTTAGTTTTTTTTAAATAAATTTTTTAGAGAATTCCTATAAAAACACTTTTATTGTTTTATTATTTATAGTTTATAATATTTTTTGAGATTTTTATTCGTTATTTTTTTTCTATAATGGTTATTCATGAAGTGAATTATTATTAATTATTTTTTTAAATTAATTAAAAAAACTTTTAAATTAAGAATTTTTTTAATTATTTTAAAATTCTATCTAAGTTTTAGAATATGTTTGCTTTTTTAATAATTGCTTTTTATTTTTTTTAATAAGAGGAATTATATTTTATTTTATGTACTTTTCTTTATTTTCATCTATTTCTTTTATTTTATTATTTTATGAATCTTCTGTTTATTTTGTTTCAAATTTTTTTCTATAAAAAAATAGATACAAATTTATAAAAAATATATATTATTTTTACTTTAAATAAATGCATTATTTCTAATTATTTTTTAAACTAAAAAATAGTTTTTCTTATTTTTTTAAATACTAGTATCTTATTACTACACATTATTTTTATTTTTTTTAACAGTTTTTTTTAAAAAATCATTTAAATTATTATCTTTTTTTAAACTTTTCTATTATTTAGTTTAGTTGATTTATTACTATTATTTTATTTTTTCTAATAAATTTTTTGGTTATATAGTAATTTTAGGATTTATTTAAGACAAATGTATTTTCAAAGAATTTTCTATTTTAGATTTTTTAACTGAATGTATTTAAAATGTTTAAATTTAGTTTTTTAAATTATTAATTAGTTTTTTTTTAATTTTATTTTGTTTTAATTTTTAGGTACTTTTCGATTACTGTAAGCTTATTTCTCTGATATTTAATTTGTTTTTCTTTTCTTCATTTTATTACAATTCTTTTTTAAATTATTTTATTTTCAGATTTGGACTTTAATTTTATGAATGCATTAAATTTTTATTTTAGGTACTTTTTTATAAATTTATATATTGTTTTTTAAAAATTAATTTTTTTATTTTTACTTTTATTATTGTGTATTATACTTTTTTATTGAAGAAAATTTTTCCTTTTAATTGCTTACACTTTAAAATGAACTTATATCATATTAATTTAATTCTAAAGATGGTTTATTTAATTTTTTATGAGCTGTGATTATTAATTTTGGATATTTTTCTATATATTTATATTTTTTTAAGATTAAATGAATGTTTTTATATTATATTATTTTATTTTTTTTGGTAAATAAGAAAATTTATTTTTTAAATGGTTACTATTATTTAGTGAACTCTTACTATCATGTATATCTTTAGAAAGATTTTATCGGATTTTTCGGCATAATATTGCAAAGTTACTTGAATCTCTTTAAAGTAAATTTTTACAAATAAATAATTTATTAAATTATTAAAATTTTACGATGTGTTTTATAAACTTTATGAGTTCATTGATTAAATCTTCTTTAATTTAAAATATTTTTTTTTTAATTTTTAATTTTAAATTTCCTTATTTTGAATTTTGTTTTTTGTTTTTTTTTAAAAAAAAATTAAATAAAATAAATTTGCTTTATAAAATTAATAATATAAAATTATAAAATATATTTTAAAAATATAATTTTAATTTAAAATTAAAATTAAAATTAACAAAAAAAATAAATTATTATTTTAAATAAAACAAAAAAAAATTAAATAAAAATAATAAAATTATATATATTATATAAATTTAATTTATTAATATATATTGTATATCTATATATAAAATATATATTTCATTCTATTGTTTATTAATTATTTATAATATCTTTTCTAATTTTATTTTCTTTTAATAATTTTTCACTCAAACTTTAAAAATATATTTTATTTTATTATTAAAAAAAAAAATATAAAAAATTACATTTCTTATTTTTAACTCCTTGAAAGTTATTATTTTTTTAATATTTCATTACATTATTATCCTTAAAATGATTTAAATGGTAAATTTGTTGATTAAATAAGAGGATTTTTACTTTAATAAATATTTTATTTATTATTATTAGAATTTCTATCACTTAATTTAGCATCAAATTATTAATTATTAAGGCTTTTTTTAATATTCGTTTCAAATTATGTTTCTGTAAAGCTTTTCGGTGTATTTTCTGAATATAATTCGTATTGACTTTTTTCAAACTAAGGTATTATTTAAGATATTTAAAAATCATCGTATTCTTAATATTATTATTAAATACTTAATTTTCTATTTTTCTATTTTATATATTTTAAATAAAATAAAAAAAAATTAAAAAGAAAATTATTTTTACAAAATTTTCTTTTGTAATTTTCCATTAACGAGGTGATTATATTTATTATTAATCATCATTTTATAAAAAATTACTCGATATACTTTATTAATGTTTATTATTAAATTATAAATATACATCTGCTTTCAAAAAATCTCTAAAAAATATTGAATTTCTTACAAAATCAATAATTTATAAATCCCTTATATATTGTTATAAAAGCATTCTTCTTTCTTCTATATCTGCAGGCCTTTTAATATTTAAACTATTTCCTGTTTAGGAATTTATTATTGCTATAGAACTATCAGGAAATTTCATTCCTTAAAAATTATTTTTTAATACATGATGTAATTCACAAAAATCCTTTATAAAAATTATATACGTATTTTTTTTATATATACTTTATATTTATAGGCAATTTGCCATTTTTTTATGTTTTAGAAATTCATTTACATTAGATATTCTGTAAAAGGTTTATTATTTTTGGTTTCCTTTATTATTGTTTGTACTATTGATATTTATAAATTATTACTATCTATATTAGGCGAATTTTGTTAGTTCATAAATTATGATTATGTAATACTAGATTAGGATATTATTTATGATTAAAATACTGATATATTTTATTATTTTTCGTTATTATTATTTATATTGTTTATTGAAGTAAATGTATTTATTTTATTTGAAGAATTTTGGTTTTGTTTATTTGTTATATTTTAACAATTCTAAAAATGTTGAATAAAAACATGAGAAGATATAAGTTTTTAGCAATTCAAGCATTATAAAGATTAACTATTTTTGACCATTTTTTTAAATTGTTTTAGCTTTTGAACTTTTTGGTCTTACAAAGAACACCTTTATTCCAATTTGTCCATTGCAGAAGATAAGTTTCTATTAGTTTCTATAATTTCATATATATTATTATTTTCTGGATCTTATTTATGTATTCCTTCTTTTTTTTTATTTTTTTTAGGAAAAATAAAAAAAATTTGATAAAAAAATTTATTTTAAAAAATAAAATTACAAAATAAAAAATAAAAATAAAAAAAAATAAAAAAACTACATTATAAAACTAATAATAAAGCATCATGAAGTCTTTTATTTTCTTCCAACTATTTTTATAAGAAAATGATTTAATTTTATAAATATGAATTTTGAGCATTAACTTGTTCATTATTTTCATCAATTTGAGTTTAATTATTATTTTAATTAATTTTTTCTTATAATACATTTATTTTTTATAAATTTTAATTATTTAATTATTTTAAAGAAATATTTTCATTTTCCAAAACGAAAATTTTCTATTCATATTTTTTTTTTCGTCTTCCCAATTTTATTTAGAATTTTTATAATCAATTTCATTTAGGCTTTATTTGTGTATAAGAATTCTTTTTCTTTTTCTAAATCTCTTTATTATTTTAAAGAAATTTTTTCCGCAGCTTCCTAACAGATTTTATCGGTCAAAATTTTAATGAAATCTTCACTATCTGAATTTTTTCCAACTTCTTTTAAAAAAACATTCACAAAACTTTCCAAATCTTTCTAAAATTCCAAAAAATTATTATAACTATCATTATTTAGTTTATCTTATAAACTCTAAATTTAACCTTAACAAATTTGCTCGAATTTTACTTTCATTTTATTTAAATTTTCGCCTTGAAAATATAAAAAGACCTCGTCGATTTCTTTCCCTAAATTTTCGTAATATTCTTTCAATTCTTCCTAATCTGCGACAATATTTTTCCTTTAAAACTCCGTAAAAGCCTATTTTTTTATTTTTTCTTTAAATTCAATTAGTTCCTGGTTTTAAATAAACTCCTTATTATTATTATTAATATATTCTTATATTTATTTCCCGAAAAATTCAACTTATAAATTTTTATTTTTCAAAGATTCATTTCTACACATATATTTCCAAGCATTTTAAATAGTAGGAATATTTCCTTTATTTATGGCATTAATATACGCTTTACATACTAAAACTAATTATTAACCATTAAGTGCTTTTCCATTTAAAATTTTGGGTTTTATATTATTAAAAATTTATCTTTTTAAGGTTTTTATTTATTCGATAAATTCAGGTCTTAAATCTTCATTGGGTATATCGTTTAATTTTTGTAAATTTTATTCAGATTCTACTGGACGTATTAAAGGGAAACAATCTCTGTCTTGGAAATAATGTTTGAGAAGTCTTCTTATTTTATTTTTTTATTCTATATTATCTGATATACCTTTTTATTATTCTAAAGCTTTTTCCAAATATTCTTTAGGTGTTATTTTTTAGCCACTTTAATCTACCATTTATAAGGCAAAGTCTCTCAAAATCCACATAAAACTAGGAAAATATTCGCTCAGTATTTATTTTTCGTTACTACTATTTTCTATTTTTAAGTCTTTTGCTAAATTAATTATTAAAGATATTGTATTAAGTGCATTTTCATCTATATTTCCTTATGAGTTGTAAATAAAATATGATGATAATAATAATGAAAATAAAAATATCCTAGAGTCATGGTTTTCATTCTCATCCATCCCTCCAAAACCTTCAGTATCTATCAATATAACATTTAAGTCTTCATTTTTTTAATTTTCAGTTTTTAAACATTCTTTCCATATCCATAAACCCTAAATATTTATCATATAATTTATAAAAAATATAAATATAAATAAATATTTATATATATATTTATATTGATTTATCTATTTTATATAATATAATTACTTTTGTACATGGATTTATTGTTGGTCCGACTGAAAATCCCTCCTTATTTCCTACACGATCTAAAAGTACTCGATTTACAAAAAATGATTTGCCTGTACGATATTTACCTACTATGGATATTACTGCTAACTTTTTTTAAGGATCTAATGATAAGAGATAGTTTTCGGCTTCTTAATTTAGTTAAAAACCTTCTTTTGGATTATATATTATGAAAGGAATTGCATTTTCTGATTTTTATTTTTACATTTATACTTTTTTATTTTTTTATATGTTATATTTCTTTTTTTTTTTTTTTTTTCTTTTTTTTTTTTAAATTTTTTTAAAAATTATAATAAAAATGAATAATTAATTAAATTTTATATAATAAATAAATATATGAAAAAGTTTAATTAAAAAACAAATTATTTTTTTAAGAAATTAACTTAAATAAATAAATAATAAAAAAAAAACATCATATAAATCTATTTAAATACATATAGGATTAAAGCGGATTAATAAATTAAATAAATAAATAAAAAAAAATATATATTTATAAATATATATGGAATAAAACCGTATAGTAAACATAAAACAAGTTGAACTTGTTATAGATGAATTAAAATGCAACGTGTGTGATTGCATAATCGAATGCCCAGTAATGTGTAAAGAGTGTTAAAGTCATTTTTGTTGGAAATGTATTCGTTAATGGTTAGAAACACCAGGTTCAAACAAGTAAAAAAAATAAAAAAAACGATAAAAAAATATTACAAAAAAAATAGAAAATGTCCTAGTTGTAGATCTTTATGGAAAGAAAAAGAAGGCACATTATTAATGAAAAACTTGTTAAGGAAATTGCAATTTTTATGTTTTCATAAAGACAAGGGATGTGATAAAATATTAAATTATGAAGATATTATTTAACATGAGACCAGAAATTGCGATTTTGCAACTAGAATATGTCCTTTTGGTTGTAAATAAAAAGTAATGACAAAAGATTTATAAAATCATAAAGCGGAATGTCCAAATATCGTATCATATGAACTTAAAATGAGAAAATCAAGTAGTTCAAGAAAAGAGAGCATAAATATATCCCAAAATAACGAATTCAATCCTTTTACGAATTTGAAAATTTTACGATAAATAGGATTTTAATGGGAAATACATTTCAAATTGGATAATTGTAAGAATTTTTCGTTAGATTTTCCTGGAATGGGTTGGAAAAAAATATTTAATTTTGTTTAAGGTTTGAGTGGGGTGGCTCCCGATGAATAATTTAATAGATTAAAGGGTAAAGGAGAATTCGAATAATATGGAATTTTAGGTTGGACTTATTCTTTAGAAAATTAATAACTTAAATAAAGTTTACTTAAATGTTTAGTATATTAACTTATATATTATTTTAAAATAATTTGTTCTTTTATTTTTTTCATAATAGGTTTGCTCAAATAAATTATAAGAAGCTATTGAATAATTTAAATAGAGAATTGATTATTTAATATTATGTGAATAGGATGAAGTTTAAGAATATAGTGATGAAGAAATTGAAAACTAGGCTGATTATAATTATATGATTTTAAATTAGATGATTGGATCAATTATTACTTCGAATTAGAATAATAAAAATAAAAAAAAGAAGCTGTATAATGATAATTTTTTATAAGATAATTTATGTTTAATTAGAGAAATCGGTTTGTTTTTTTTAAACTTTAGAAAAAAAGAGAAAAAAATAATATAATTAAATAAAAATTAAAAAAAGGTATTAATTGGGTTGAACATCTTTGTAATTGCTATAATAAAAATATATAAATCGATATAAGAGGTTGGGATCTTTTAGAAGACTTTGCAATGGGATTAAAAGGTACTGCCAGTGATAAATGGTTTTTAGATCTTTCTAATGAAAATGATAATTTAATTTGTTGGAGGGAAATTCTTATTAGTGATGATTTTGATATTGAACTTAGAAAATGTAGTTTTTGTATTTAAATTAGAGATAAAATTGTCGTTTTGTTCAAAACTAGAATCGATAGATTACTTTCTATTGAACATAAAAAAGCTAATCTTTGACAATTTGCATTTTTTAATATAAGTATTTAGGATTTATTTATTTTATTTAAAAAAAAAAAATATAATAATAAATATAAAAAATATTTATTATTTTAGAATAAAAAAGGTTATTTAATTTGTAATTTAAGTAATAAATATTTTATATATTTATTTTATATATAATTTTTGTTTAAATATTTTTATTTTTAAATAGTAAAAATAAAATTTAAAAATAGATAAAAATTATTTATTTAAAAAAATATTTAAATATTATTTTAATTAAAAAAAAATATTTTGTTTTATTAATTATAAATAATAGAATAATATTAAATATAATCTTAAGAAATTATATTTTTTATTTATATATAAAATAAAATAACTTGTAATCTTTATAATTCAGTCAAACCAAAAGATACATGAATTAAAATACATAAAAATAATTTATTTACAAAATCTATTCATAGATATTTTTTTTTAATAATTATTTAAAATATATTTTGTTTAAAATTATACTATTTTATATTTAAAAAAAAAAAATACTTATTTCTTTTTAATTTAATGAAATTTAAAAAAAAAATATCTAATGTTTACGTTTTAAAAAATAAAATAAAAAATAAATAAATCACTTCATAATTACATTAATAAAGTATTTATAAAAAATTGATTTATATAGGACGTATTTAATATTAAATAAAATAAATATTATTTGAGAACTACTAAATATTAATAATGTTTCTATAATAATATATTATGAAGTTTAATTCTTATATTTTATTTAAAAAAAACTTTTATTTTTATATTATATAATAAATATTATTAAAATATATATAAATAAAAAAATAATATGTATATGTATATTTATATATTAAATATTTTCTAAAAAAATATATATATAATTATAATTAGATTAAATATAAAAAATTAAATATTTTTCTTAAATTATATTAATTTATATATATATATAATTTTATTAAAAATAATTTTTTTGGAATATAATTATTTGAAATTTTTAATGAGTTAATTTGAAGTTTACTAAAATACTTTTTTTATTTTAGTTATGTTTAATTATTTTTACAATGTTTAATTTTAAGAAAATAATAATTAATTTTGTATTAACTTATTTTAATTATTTAATTTTTTATAATTCGTTTAATATAAGCTACTTTATCTAATACACTATTTTGTTATATGAAATATTTTTATATTTTTATTAATAATTTTATACAATTTTACTGAAATAATTATAATAATTTATTTACCATATAAATTTCATATTTATTTGAATGTATATTATTTTATTTATTAATTTTTTTAATATATCAGAATAAAATCTAACCTTATTAGACACTCTTTTATTTACCTTATCGTTATTTAAAATTTTTATTAAATTTTCTTATAGTGTTTATTAAATATTCTTTTAAAGATATTAGATGAAAAATTTTATTTAAAAAAATATGTTTAATAAATTATTATTTTTTTATAAGTTTTTAATTATATTTGTATTGTATTATATAGTTAAATTTATTCCAATTTGTAACTTACTTAAGAAAGTTGAAATGGAATTCTTTCTTTTTATATATTAATGGCTTTATTTTTTATTTTAAAAATACGTATATGATGATAATATAAAAGCTAATAAATATTATTTGTATTCCCTTTAATTTATAATTTTTTATTTTATTTTTTATAATATTTTTTATAAAATTAATAATATTATTAATAATTAAAATAATTTTTGTAAATTTTTTTATTTTTTATAACAGTAAAATAATCTAACACTTAAAACTAATAATTATAATTTATTTATATTTTTATTAAACAAATGTAATAATGACTATAGAAAACGGACTTTTTTTTGTTTTTCCTATAAATTATATATAGGACGAACGAATATCTATAAAATAAAATTATATAAAAACAAGTTTATATTATTTAAATCGAGAGATATATGAACTTATTTACTAAAAAGTTTTATTTATTTAAGAAGAATATATAAAAAAATACCGAATTATATTTTCGATAAAATATAGAATTATAAATGTAAAAAATATAATTTTTAACATTTTTAAAAAAATTAATTTTAAATCTTAAAAAAGTTAAAATTGTTCATAAAGCTATTTGTCTTGTAAAATTCATACAAAATAAAATAATTAAGAGTTTATAATTTATAAAAATAATTTTACTAATAAAATAGAAATAAAATAAATTAAACTAATTAAATTTTATTAGTGTGGAAGTTGAAGCTATTTAATGAAAAAAATTTATAATTATAGTTAAAATGACAATATAAAAATGTATATGATAAATAATAAAAAAGTATTAATATTAAAATAAAATTTTATTGATGAAATTAAAAATATATATTTAATTTATTATATTAATGAATTATTTATATTTTTACAATATTTTTTATAGAGATATTAAATTTGAAAAAATAAATAAAATATTTAAAGAATATTATTAAAAAAATAAGATTGTGTTAAAAATTAAAAAAAAGCAAAATAATAATTAAAGAAATAATAATTAATAAAAATATGAGATATAATTTGTTTAAAATAATAATTTAAATAAAAACAACTAAAATTAAAACTAAAATACATATTAAAACATATAAGAATTAAAAAAAAATAGAAAAAATAAAATGATAAATATAAAATAAAAAGATATATAAAATAAAAAGAAAAAATTATAATATAAATAAAAAAATAATGTAAATTAAAAAAAAAGATAGAATAAAATAATTTTAATTAAATAAAAAATTAATGTATTATTAATTAAAAAATAACAAAATAATACAATATTTATTAATATATATTATATTAAATAAAATATAATATATATATATATATATTATATTTTTATATATTTAAATAATTATATAATTATATATTATTATATTTATTTATATTAATATATATTTTTTTATCATATATATATTATTTTATTTTTTCTTTTATTAATCTGAATTATTATTTAAATTATACTTATTTTTTACAGCTATAAGATTTTTTTTATTTATTTGATAGTTTATGCGATTTTATTTTTTTTAGTTATTTTATCTATAAATTAAATATTAAGCATCTTTTTTACTTTAAATTTGAAAAGATATAATTTTAATAATAGTTATGATTATTTTAATATTTTTTTTATTCATTTTAATGTTGATTTAAATATTTAGTTTTAATCTAGATAATTAATATATTACATATAATTTATTTATATTGTGTTTGTTTTAGATAATAATATTTCTTGATAATCCCTTTCAATAACTTTTATTTTATTTCTATTAAGATATTAAAGCTGAATTTATTTTTAAATTTTTTAATAATGTGAAAATTTTTAAATAACTTTTTCAAATGCTTTGATATTTAAAATGAAAGATAATGTATATTTACCTTTGATATAAATTATATATTATGAAGATAATATTCAATAAAATTGTTTTTATTTTGTTAATTATAGAATAATAAGTTTATATTTTCAAAATGAAAAAACTTTATAATAATTTGATAATATATTTTTTTTTTTTTTTTTTTTTATAAAATATGTAAATGATGGTGAATTATTTTGTTTAGGCTTTTTTTTTTATTAAAGCTATGATTTATAAACGAATATGAAAAGTATTAGGTATAATTTTAAGTGTAATATATATTAAAATTTATTGACTTTTTAAGAAACTTTGATAAAATTTAAAAATTAAAGGAAAAAAAAATTCTTATGTGATATATTTTATTAAATATGGTTAAAGGTTGATAATTTATATATAAAATATCTTTCTAGTCGACATTTTAATCATATGTTTGTAAAATTTTCTTATTTATTTTATGTGAAGAAAAATTATATAATTTTTTAAAAATATCTTAGAGATATTAAAGAAGCTAAAATTAAACTTAAAACTTCAAAAAATATTTAATTTTATATTCAAGAATAATAATGAATTTTTAAAAGAAAAAATATGGAAACTATCTCGAATTCAGAGTTGGAATTTTTTTTTATCTAAATTTTCTTCGTCTTTATAATCTTCTTTCAGTATTTCTTCAAATACTTCTTTTTAATAATTCTTAAAGAGGAAAAAAAAAAAATCAATTATTAATTAAACTTCTAATAGTTTTAAAAATGAAATATAATGTTCTATATATATTAACTTATATAATGAACATTAATAAAATAAAAATTGGAAAAAAAAGTTAAATTTTAATAAAGGATATTGCTAATTCATTAAATAGGAAAATAATAATAAAACTGATTAATTTTATTTATTAAATAATTTAATAAAGTTAGAAAGAAAGAAAGAATCGTATAACTTCTTATAGTTAAATAGAATAATAAAAAGATAAAGAAATTAAGGAAATAAATAAATTTAGGAAAATAAAGAAATAAAATTAAATAATAAAATCAATTAATAATTGCTAGTAAAACATAATCAGTAAATAAAAATATAAAATATTATTTTGAAATAATTTTTAAAGAATTAATTGATGTAAGTTAATTTAATGAGAATAATTTAAAAATAAGTGATAGATATGTAAATTTTTTGAAAAGAGAAAAGAAAATACGAAAAAATTTTAATAAACTTTATAAATTGGTTGATAAAAAATAACGAGAAAAAATATATTTTTAATAAATATAAAAACTTATATTAAAACAGAAAAAAATGTTTTTTTGTTTGATTTTTTTTTTTTTTTAATTAAGAAGTAATTTTAATAAGAAATAAATAAAAAAAAAAAAAATTTAAATCTATAAACTATATTTAATTAATTAAATTATTTATTTATTTTTTTTAAAAAAAAGATAATGCTTTATAAAGATAAAATACATTTATTAATAATAACAAATAAGATTAAAATAATTTAAAATAATAAATCAATATCCTTATTGATTTTCATATGAATTAAATTTAATAAAAAAAGTCTTTTTCAATTCCATATTAAAATATTATGACAAGAAAATCTAAAAAGTCTTAAGTTATAAAATAAACAAACAAACAGTCGACTGAATTTTTTTTTTTTAAATATAAAAAAAATACATAATATAAACTTATTATTTATTATATTAAAAGATATTCAATATTTTTTTAATAAATTTTATTTTCTTTTCAATTAAAATCCTCTTTTTATTCTATTTAATTTATTCTTTAATTTATATATGTATTTATAGTTAAACCTTTAATTATTTCTTTAGAATTATCTTCATATTAATTTTTTAAAACCTCTTTTTTTACATCTATAAATCTATTATAGTTTTCTTATTTATAATACTTTAAAATATCATATACAATAAAAAATCCAGCAATTAAACTAATTCTAATTAAAATTGCCTTCCATTATGTATATTCATATTCTTGTTAAATTTTTGCATAATTTTCATATTGATCTCGTAAGTTTTCTTCTTTTCCTTATTTTTTATATCCATACCATTTATTTTACCAATATTATTTTTTATTCTTGTTTTTTCCTTCGTTATCATAATATTATTTAAATTATTATTCTGTTGCTTCTTCGTTAAAATGAGGATTATAATTTCCTAAATCATATATTTATCTTTTATATGGATCTTTTAATGTTTCATAGGCTTTAGTCATTACTTTAAAAACTTCCTTTTTTAATTTATTTTTGTTATTAAAATAAAAATAATACAGTCGCATTATCTTTATCAGGATTTTAATCAGGATGCCATTCTTTAGCTTTTTATTAAATATATTCATTTTTTTTTTTTTTTGAATATTTTTTATATTTTACCTTTTTATATGTATGCTTTTTTAATTTAACTTATATTTGATTATTATGTTATTCCTAAAATTTCATAATAGTTTTATTGTTGTAATTTTTTTACATATGAAAAGTGTTATTTTATTATAAATTTATTTATATTTAAATATTTAAAGTTATTTATCATTTTTTTTTTTATTAAAAAAAATATAAATTTAAAAAAAAAAAAATTTCTTGTTTTTTTGTTTTTTTTTATATATATATTATACAATAATAAATAAAATATAAATTAATTATTAATTATAATTAAAAAAAATGTCTATTTTAATAAAAAAGAAAATTTAATCATCATTCGAATTTTTTCCTTGTTTAAGATTTATTTTAATACTATTAAAAGGAATTTTAATTTTATTAATATTTTACATTATTAATCATAAACTAATTTAAAAACATATTATTAATATCTATTGAGTTTTCCTTCATTTATATTTATTATTATTATTAATAGGAAGGTGATTATTTCCTTGATTCTTAAAAGCTAGAATTATTAATATCTTTAATTTTATTTAAAATACTATTATTAATATCTTTATTTCTATTATAAGAATTATTTTAATAATTTCTTGTTTGATAATTATTTGAAATTGAATTATTAGAAGAATCTAATTTACTTGTTTAATTATTTGACTTTATTAAAAATTTGTTTAACTCACTTTAATCTTGATTTTAATAAGGTCTAGGGGCAATATATTATTGAAGATTTTTAACTTCTTGTATTTCTTCTTTTTAATATTATGAATATGAGTCACTTTCTTATTAAGAAGGGAATTTTTTTTAATTTAAAGTTTAATCATCCTTTTTTTTTGATTTTTGATTTTTTTAAAAAATAACTGTTTTTTTTTTTATTTACTAATTATGAATTTTCATTATTTTATAATGTTTAATATGATTAAGTCCCATAAAATTCTTTGAATTAATTTTTAAATTTTAAATCCAAACTTTCTTCTTCGAGTTTTATTTTTTGTGGCTTTAATGTATTTTTTAATTCAAGCTTTTATTTTTATTTTTTTTATAATTTTATTCTTTTTAAAAATATTTACTATTTCGTTTTCTAATTCTTTTTTCTTATTTCTTATTTCATTTAATTATATATTATCTTCATATCTTTAATTTATTATTTCATAATAATTATAATTTTAATTTCTATTTATTTATCTTAATGACTATTTGTTTTTTTTGAAATAAAAAATAAAGTCATTAAAATTTATACTTCTAGTCTTTTCTTTAATTACTCTTACTTTTATAGTTCTTTTTATTTTTTTCCTTAAACACTTTAATAAAAAAAAAGGTTTAAATATTATTTATTTTTCTTAATTTACAATTATGGAAAAAATTTTATCAATAAATCATTTAACTTAACTTTTTCAATTAAAGTTTTTTAAAATATTTTATTTAGTTGATAAGATCCTGCCTTTAATATAAATAAAATTTAAAATAATTTATAATTATATATATTATATTTTATATTTAAATTACATTATATCTTGTATAAACACTTTTTATTTACTCTTTAAACTCGTTATTTCTTATTTATTGAGAATTTCTTTATATTTGTAAATTAAAATAATTTTATTTATATTTTTACAAAGTTTCATTAAAAGCTTTTATTTCATTTAAAATATTCCTTATTTATATTTATTTTTTTCAAAATAAATATTTATTTTTTACTTTTAATATAATTCAGTATATTGCTTATATTTTTAAATTCTTTCATTTTATCTTTCCTATATTTATTATTTATCACTGTTACTATTAATGTTATTTTTATAAAAAAATATTTTTTCTTTTAAATAAAATTACAATTCTTATAATATTATATCAATATTTTATAACATTTTTTTTTTTTTTAAATATAAATAAAAAAAAAAAAAAGTATAATTAAATTTAATAAAATTATTCATTTTAAATTTTTTTTTTAAAAAAATATTAATTTAGATAAAAAAATTGAAATAATAAATAAAAAAAATCATATTAAATAAAAAAATTATATTTAAATTAATTAAAATAAAAATATAAAGAAGAAATAAAAAAAATTAAATATAAAACTAAAAAAATCATAAAAAATATTTAAAATAAATAAAAAAATGGACGCACCTCAATTAAATGAAGATGAGCTAAATGAAATATATAGTTGGGTTGATTCAATAAGCCTTTCAAGACCAAAAAAAAATATGGCAAGAGATTTTGCAGACGGAGTATTAATTGCAGAAGTAATAGCACAATTTTTCCCAAGACTAGTTTAATTACATAATTATTCAGGTGCAAATTCAATGAAATAAAAAATATATAACTGGGAAACATTATAATGTAAATAATAATATATAAAAAAAAAAAAAAAAAACTAGTTTACAAAATATAAAATATTAGCAAAGGTTTTTAAAAAAATAGGATTATAATTAAGTAAAAATGATATTGAAAGTGTAATAAATTGTGTCCCAGAAGCTATTGAAAGAGTATTAAGAGTACTCCAATTGAAGATTTAAGATATGCTAAATGGATAATAAGGTTCACCTTAAAAAAGAGTTAATTATTCAAACGGGTCAGGAAGTGATTAAGGTAACGTTTTATAATAATCAAAAGGAAGTCCTAAGTAAAATAAAAGGTATTTTTTGCTATTTATTTTATTATATTTGTATATATATTAATTTATACCTTTTTAATATTTTTTAATACGGATAATAAGGATAATAAAGAGCATAATCTTCATAAAAATAAGATGAGATTATATGGGAAAAGGATTAAACAATAAATGAATTAAGAGAAACTATAGATGTAAAGAATTTTTTTATTTATTATTATTATTTTTTTTGTTTATTTTTTATACAGTAGAAATTAGTTTTTAATAATTATTGGTGTTTTTAATTCCTTTTTTTATTTTTTACTTTAAATAATATATATTTATTGTTTTTAATTTAAATTTTTATATATTTAATATTTAGATTTTAGAATTAAAAATTAAAAAATTAGAAGATCTTATTAAACTTAAAGATAATAAGATTAATACACTTTAAAATAAGTTAGCAGAGCACGGACTTTATTGAATAAGTATTTGATAATTACTTATTTTTTTATATAAAAATATTATATATATTATTTATTTATATATCTTTTTATTTTTTTTAACTTTAATTTTTATTTTTTTTTACAAATTCAATAAATAAAAAATAAGACAATAAAAAATAATTAGTGGTCTTGCCTTTTTTTCGTATTAATAAATTAAGTTTTTTTAAAAATAAAAACTAATATATTATTATTAGTTAACTTAAAAAAAATTAAATTTAAATTTTTTTCATTTATATATATTATTAAAAAATTAAATTGTTAATTAAGTTGACTAAATAAAGAAGAAAAAAAAAATATTCAAGATTTTATAATTAACATAAAAATATCATTTAATTTGTAAAAAATAATACATAATTTAAATAGTTTAAATCTTTAATTCATAGTTTGTTTACTTTTTTTATTTTCATTCTTGAATTTTATTAGTAATTATTTTTGTTATGTTTTTTTTTTAAAAAAAAAAAAATCATTAAATTTCAAGATATTTAGAATTCTAAAAATAATTATATTTAAAATATTTAAAATAAAATAAAATAGAATATTTTTATTTATAATTAAAAGTATTTTTTTTTTTTTAATTAAAATAAAATTAGATTAAAAA
>NW_004086341.1:52815-86532 GCF_000220395.1 Ichthyophthirius multifiliis | reverse complement strand
ATATAAAGTAAAAATATTTATTAAAATAAATATAATAATATACGATTATATTAATATAAAAATATAAATTTATAAAATTATAAATATTAATAAAATATTTATTCAATATACTATTATAATAAAAAGAAATAATTTTAATTTTAATTTTAATTTTAATTTATATTTATATTTTTAAATTAAAATAAATTAAATTAATATAATAAATAAATAATAATCAAATATTTTAATTTAAAAAACTAAATTATAAAATAATCTTTGTATATTATTAAATTATAATTATTATAATTAATATATTCATATATCTTTTTTCAAATATTTATTATTATTTTATATTAAATGTAAAATTATATTTTAAATTTATATTTATATATTAACATACTAATATTATTATTTTTTTATAAATATTTTAGATAATATTCAAATTAATTATATATTTCATAATTATTTTTTTATCATTATGATTTGTTAAATTTTTATTTTTTTCTTATTTATATATTTTTAAATAATATTCTATTAATTTAATATATTTTTTATTTTTATTTTCATTTTTTTTAAAATTATAATTTTATATAATTTTTTTTTATATAATTTTAATTAAAAAAATATATGATATTTTTTTTAATTATAAAAATTCTGTTTTTTTGTTTAAAAATAATAAAAAGAATATGGGTGCATTATTTAATGTTATATATTCAAATTTAATACTTATGTTTTATGCATCTTCAGCTAATGCAGGATTGGGAATTATAAGTTAAATATTTGATTAAAAAGAATATTTGAATTTAGGAAATACATCTTTATTTATAATATATTTTACTTCTATGATAAATAGCATATTAGCTCCTATGTATATTAAAAAATTTTCTTGGAATTATGTATTTACTTTAAGTTCCTTAGGTTATATATTTTTTTTATGTTAAGGTATTTTGGTTTGTAGCTGTAAAACTAAAACATAATATTTTTATTGTAGTACTCCTATTATGTATGTTATTATTGTTATAGGATCTACTATTTGTGGCTTATTAGCATCTATATTATATTTAGCATAAAATTAATATTTGTCAGAAAATACATAAGATAATAATAAAAGCTTATATTTTGGAATTGGCTGGTCATTATTGTAATCTTCATATATAATAGGAAATATTTACTCAGCTTTTTTAATATAACCTTTAGGATAATATAATTATTTTATCTTAATGACAGCAGTTAGTGGAGTTTCAGCAATTTTTTTTATTTTTATAAAATCGCCACCTATTTAAAGTTAATTATTGGTTAAAACTTAGAATGATTTTGATTAAGAAAGAGTAATAACTAATGATCAGACTTTTATCGTTGAATAATTTTATTAATTAGAATTAAAAGTTTAAATTAAAAGTATGATATAATTAATAAAAACAAAATAAATTAGACCTTTACTTTTTTATATGTTTTCTAGTGGAATTATTTTATCATTTGGAATGAGTGTTTTGAATAGAATTGTTAAAGAAACTCTTCCTTAAAATGAATCTGATGAATATATTAACAAAAAGACTTTTCTTGTTATGATTACTTTAGGTGTTTTTGAAGTTATTGGAGGGTTAATAGTTACTCCATTGGCTGATAAATATAATAAAAAAAATATAGCCTTATTAACTAATATATTATATCTTTGTGCAATCGTTTCTACTATAATTACTCATTATTAAGGCAGTTATACTCTTTGTTTTATTACTGGAGCTTTATGGGGAATGACTGATTGTACAACTTAAAGTATGAATTGTAATTTACTTTCAACTATTTATGATAATGATGTCAGAGTTTTTGGAATATGGAATGTTTTTTAAAATATTGGTAGTTTACTTGGAATGATTTTTTCTATTATTTTTAAATAAATTAATATTGTTTATTACCTTTTGATAATTTTATTAAATTAAATTATAACTAATATGATGATTTCGTAAATAAAATTAAAAAAAAGTAAATAATGAGTTGAGAAATTCAAAACTAAATTAAGATTAAAGAAATATTAAAGCAACATATTAGTTGAGAAAAATTATTGATTAAATATATAAATTTTATTTTATTATTTTGTATTTTGAATTTTTTTATAATTCAAATATTTATATTTTGAAATTTTTTAATTAATATATTATATTTATTATATTTATATATTTTTTTTTTTTTTTATTATATTATTAAAATTATAATTTTAAATTATTAAATGTTAATAAATATGTTATTAAAAAGGCAATATTAATTTAAAATTTTTGATTTCTATTATAAAATAAATTTATTTTTGTAAAATTATATTATTTAATTTTATTTATAAAACAAAATAAAAATATATTTTATTTTTCAAGCCAGTTTAAAATTAGTTTGTGAAAGCCATTTATCTTTTTAACAATCTCTAAATTAATAATTATGATAAAAATTAATTTTTGTTCCTTTGTTAAAATCTGATTATTTCTTATATACATTATTCACATTATATTAAGTTTATCCGACCCTAAAATCCTTTTCTCCAATAATTTTTTTATTTTTTTCTTTTTATTCTTTTATGTAAATTTCTTCTTAAGAAACATACGGAGTATTAACAAAAAGCTATTTCTAAATAAATAGATATATAAATTTATACATATATAATCATAAAAAAAAAATACAAATTCTCCAAAATATTTTCCTTTAGCAGTACAACTTTTTACAAGTCCTTAATTCCTTGAATTATGTAATTTAGTTTTAATTTTATTTTAAATTTTTTTGGGCTATTATTTTTTGATTAATGATTATTAGAAAGATAACCAGGTACCCACATTTTACTATAATCGATTAAATCATAAGGAATATTAGGATGTAATTATCTTCTAATACCTCCTGTAGTAAATAATTAATCGGGATTAATTCTACTTTATCTGCAATAGGAACCTCTTTTATTAGATTGTCGTCTAAATTCTAAATTTTAATTATTTTCTGTTTTCATATTTTTTCCTGTTTGCTCATCATTATTTATATTTGTATTATTAATCTCTATTATATTGTTTTAATTTGATTAATTAATTATATCAGATGCTGGTTCTGAAATTTAATCATTGGGATTATAATCAGTTGTATATTATTGAATTTTAATATTTGGATTCTCTTTCATTTTTAACTTTTTGCTATTTACTGAATTATGGTAAACATATTAAGGAACTTTTTACTTTTTAGCAGAAAATCCTACATGTAAAAAAACATCACTTTTATAATATTTTTATTCAGCTTTTTTATTTATTAATTTTATACACGTTATATATATAAATAAAATAGAATACCTGAATCAATTTATGCAAAACCTATTTGTTAAGTTCTTTTATTTAAAAGCACAAGAGCTGTTCTTTTTTATTTTTCTTTTTATCTTCTTAATATTTCTTCAACTGTAGACTCTTTGGCTTAGTAAGTATAAGAAGAAATACTAGGATATATATTTGATTATTAAGATTTTATTTTTCTTAAAGTATTCCATATAAAATTTATTAAACTTTACGTAGTATTAGGATATTTGGTATATATACCAAATAGTACACCTAAAGTATTCTCCATCTCAATAACAATAGGGCCCCTATCAGAATCTGCTAATACTTTGAAATGCTTATGAGGATTAATAAATGAAAATGTATGAATATCCCAACTATTTTTTAACGGAATTATAAATTCATCATCCATTCCTTAAAATGCCCAATGGTGCATGTACATTTTTTTTATTACACACATACATTCATCATTTCTTGATTTATACAAAGTATATTTTTCCTTATGTTAAGTATTTGCTTTATATACAGGAGCTTTTACTATGAATTTGCCAATAGATTAAAATTCTTGTGCAGAACGTCTATAATGTAAACCACAATTACCTTTTGGAATCCATTCATTCGTTTCATAATTGAAACCATATAAATCACCTGTTGTATTATCTAAATAATAATCATTTGGCTATATATTTTTCAAATCCTTTTTATTATTATTATTATTATTATTATTTTAAAAAATTTACCTTATTCATAATATGGATTTCACTTAATTTTCCACCGTTATCACCTCCATTTACTATTTATATGTTTTTTTCTATGTTAGATGCACATAAAAATATTAAAGCTTACATAGCCCAAGATGATGTATATAAATATTTTTTTACTTTTAAACACATTCTAAGAAGAGTAAGAATCTTTTTATTTTTATATTATTTTTATTTAAAGCAAAAAAAAAATTGTAACTAATATTACTTTTCGCATTTATATTGACCAAGGTCTAACATTTGCATCCCCTATTATAAATATCATATCTAGTTAGTCAAAATTATTTGCTGCTTCTTTTTTTAAATATGAGCTTTCTATTTCATACAAGTAATCATCTAAATTATTTTTATCTCTAATAAAAAATTCAGTTTCAGTGTCAACTAATTCTTTTTATTCTGTCATAACCTAAAAATTTTTTTTAAAAAAATAAAATTTAAAATATATTATTTATGATTAAAATAAAGGTATTTTACCTTCATAATTAAATAATGAAAATCGGCAAATTTTTTTAGTCCAGATTTATTGCTGCAATATCCATTTACTATTAAAATTCGCATTTAAAAAATATAGACAATATATTTTAAATAAACAAAAATAATAATATTGTATTTGAAATTTAATATTTTTTTTATAAAATTAAAAAAATTTTATAATAAAATTTTTTTTTTATATAATATACTTTTCAAAAAAAATTAAATTAATTTTTATATTTATGTTGTATATTTAAGAATATTTAAATAAATTTACGGATTTACCGATAAATTTTGAACCTTATTTGAATAAACTAAAAA
The DNA here is from genome assembly GCF_000220395.1 of Ichthyophthirius multifiliis. Lineage (NCBI taxonomy): Eukaryota > Ciliophora > Oligohymenophorea > Hymenostomatida > Ichthyophthirius > Ichthyophthirius multifiliis. The sequence continues at coordinate 81,710 of NW_004086341.1, read as the reverse complement.
GTTTAGAAAATTAAATCAATGTAAATAGTTTTAAATTACAAGAAATGCAAGAAGAACATTTAAATAATATAAAATAAGGAACTGAAAAAGTAATTGATTATAAAAAAATGAAATAAAAAAAAGATCTGATTGATTAAATACAAGGTGAATTAGAATATTTAATATAAGAAAAAATAAAATTAGTTGATTAAATGGATTTAATTGTTAATCAACATATTAGTGTAGTAAATAAAGAATTTAAATAAATAGAAATATAATAAAAATAAAATTAAGATAAATAAGCTTAAATAAATAATAATAGTTAATATTAGTAAAATATAGTAAAAAAATAAATCAAAATTGATCAGAAAAGCAAAGAAAAAATGCAAAAATAATAAAAAAATGTTTAAAAAACAAAAGAAATAATATATTGTATATGTAGAAGACCATTTTACGGATAAATGTATAAAATTAAAAAAAAAATATAATAAATAAATAAATAAATAAATAAATAAATATATATATATATATTTTTTATTTAAATATATTTCTATATATATATATATATATTTAATTTCTATATTTAAATACATAATTATATAATAAATATAAAAATTTTTAAAAATATATATATTTTTTTTCAATACATATCATTTTTATTATTTAAAATATTTTATATTTTGGATGTTTTATTATATATTTTTGTTTAATTCTTTAAATTTTTCTATCTTTTTTTTTATTGTTTTATATATATAAAATTTCTTTATATATATATTTTCAATAAAATAATTTATTAAGGGTTGGTTGTGATGGTTAAAATTGTGATAAAGAATGGTTTCATTATGAATGTGTTGGTCTTTAAGAAGCTCCTGAAGGTATATGGTTTTGTCCTGATTGTTTAAGAAAACAAAAAAAATATTTTATTCTTTGATAAATTAATAATTTTTATTTATTTATTATATATATATTATTTTATTTAAATTTGATAAAATTTTTTTTTTAATAATTATTTTATAAAAAAATATTAAATATATTAATATAGTATTAATTTTAAATAAATTAAATTTCAATTATCCCAATATACTTTGCCTGTAATAATATTATAAAAATCATCAATAGTAACATATCCATCATCATCCAAATCTGCTTTTTTAAACATTTTCAAAAGTTCATCATCAGTCATTTCTTCTCCAAGATCAACAGAAATTTATTTTAATTCATTAACAGAAACTCTGTTATTTTTTTTCAAATCAAACATGTTAAAAACTTTCTAAACTTCTTTTTTGGAATCTTTATCTGATATTTTACTTGTAGAAATTTTTAAAAACTCTTCGAATTCCATTCCTCGACTATAATCATTTTCTAACTCAGATAAAATATTATTAATTATTTTTTTATTTCCTTTAAATTCTAAATTTTCAAAAACAACTCTTAATTCTGATGGATTTATTTTTCCTGAACCATCTTCATCAAATAAATCGAATGCTTATTTTAATTCTTTTATTTCGTCCTCTAGTAAACCTATCCTTTCATAATCTTTTGCGTTAAATTAAGTTTTTAGTATTTATTATTTTGATTTCATTTAATATTTTAAATAATTTTTAAATAACTAAAAAATAAAATATTGCTTATAAATTAATAATATATTTATATATATGAATTAAATATATATTATATTATAATTAAATAAAAATTCTATAGATATTTATTAAATAAGTTTTTTTATCATAATTTTATAATTAAAAATGTAAAAAAAATTTTAAATATGAATATATAAAACCTTTATTTAAAATAAAAAAAAAAAGGAAAATGAGAAAAAAAAATTAAAATTAAAAAAATTCTGTCTTCTCAGGATTCCGATAATTCTTACCGACTTAAAATTTTTAAAAAATTATCTTAAAACTGTAAATTGTTTGATAAATTTCCTTTTATAAAAAAAGCAATAATTCTATTAAAACAACTGCTATTCTTCTCAAAAAGAAAACAAAAAATCACCTTAACTAATATAAACAAATTAAAATGATAATCTGCTGTTTCTAACAATAAGGATTTTTTAAATATGGAAACTAATGTAAATACCTGCACTTCATGCTCAAATAAAAAATTAATCTTAATAAAAATTTCTATAATTAATAATAATAAAAACTAAGAACATTAATATAACTACAAAAATTAAACAAAAAAGGAAAAATAGACAAAATATTGTAAATATAGTAGATATAGATATAAACTAATAGGATATTGTAAATATAAAAAAAAAAAATTATCAGTATAGATTCACATAAAACTATTATGATAAAAGATATTCAAGAAAAAGTAAAATTAAGGTATAAAAAATAAATTTCCAGGTAAATTTTAAAAAATATATATAATAGAAAAAGCAAAAAAATAATTTAAGAAAAAAATATAAAAAAAAGAAAATAAATAGATAACGATTAAAAATAATATAAATTAGAAAAAAAAAATTTATAATTATGTAAATAAATATATATAAATATATATATATATATATATATATATATATATATAGTTATACATATATATATACATATATTTATAAATATATATTCTTCAATTTTTTTTAATTGATTAAGAATTATTTTAATTTTTTATAATATATTTCTAATTTTTTTGTCTTATTTTTTTTTTTATTTTTTTCTGCTATCAATTTTTCTTTATTTTCTAGTTATTTATATTTTGATTTTTATTTTTATTTTCTAATATCTATTTTTTTTTATATTATTTTAAATGTTTTTTTTTTTACATATTTTAATTTATATTTTTCTTACTTTTTATGAAATATTATGATATAATATAAAATTTAATATTATTATTTGGCATAAATTTATTAAATAATTTTAAAAATAATAATCTTTTATTATTTACCATTAAATCCTTATTCATAATTTTTTTTCATTAGTTTCTATTTATCTATGTTTATAGTTCTTTTTCTATTTAAATTAACAACAGAACAACAGATTTTTTTAATATAATATATTACTATTCTTTAGTTAAAATTTTCGATAGCAATTAAGATATAAACTTTGCTCTGTCAATCCATTCAAAGAAGTATTTCTATTTTTATATATAAAGTGATAAATTATAAATTTAATTTATTATATTTGAATTTAAGTTATTTATTAAATACTTTGGCTTAAATTTTAATCTTTTATTAGCCCTATCTATTTTAAATTGGTTATGTATTATTTTTTTAGAATAAATTAAAAATATAAAAGATCAATAAAAAAAAAATATTGAAAATGAAAAACTTATTATTATTAAATTTTTTTATTTATATAAAAATTATTATATAAAGAAAATATTTTGTAATATATAAATATAAAAATTAAATATTTATTTTTTCATAATTTATTCAAAAACATATTAATATATTATTTGTTTATTTCATAAATCTTTTACATTTTATTATGAAAAATAATAGATTTAGACAATCAGTTAAAAGTTTTGAATATTTGACTAAATAAAAAAATAAAATTAAAGATAATTATTTTCAAAAGAAAGAATTTATTTTAAATTAAATAAATCCAACCCTCAGAAATGCAAAACCTTCTACTTTTTAAATTTTTTCCTTGGGATTATTTATTTCAGCAGCTATTATTTATAAATCATTATGTAAATAAAAAATTTTATCCAAGTTTTTATATAAAAAATAAATAAAAAAGATTCATTTTGAAGAATATTAAAAAAGAATTAAAATATTTTTTCTTTTTATAAAAAATGGTTAATAAAATAAGATTTTATATACTCTTAATTTTTATTTTATATGTTTAAAGCAAAAGATAAATAAATATATATAAAATTATTATATTTTTGTATTTTTTGTTATTGGAATTAAACTATTTATTTATTCATTATTTTTTATAATTTTTTTTGGATTTTTATTTCATTCTTTCTTAAATTTTTTATTGTAAATTTTATATTTATTCAATTATTTATCCATCTGCATAATCATACAATTCTTTTATTTCATCTTCATTAAGGTCTAAAAAATAAATATTATATATATATATTTATTAAAATATTTTTTTTTATTTGCCTTCTATTAATTCTTAGGCTGTATTTTTTAAATATTCTTAATTAAAAGTTCCATCTTCATTAATAAGGTCTTATAAAGTGTTGTCACTAATATCAAATTCATCAAAGTCTAAATTTTCAAGGTCAATATCTTTAACGTCTATTTTCATATCTTAAATATTATATTTCAAAGAATCATTTATAAATTATTTTAATTCTTGCTAATCAATATTTTCTAAATCTTTTTATTATTATTATTATTATTTATATAGAAAGAAAAAATATTTAAATAAAATTTATGAAATAATTTAACCTTTAAATTTTTCATATAATTAATTTAAGGATTTATAACTATTATAATGTTTATTTTATTATGACTTATGTTGTTTGTTTTCTTACTTTTAATAATCTTAAGTAATTTTATATATTTTTTAATCATTTGAATATTTTAATCCTTTTAAATCTTTTGTATCTTCTAAATTTTTTTAATTATGTTTTGGTTATAAATTATCAGTATATTTATCTTATTATATTGAAACATCTTAATCTATTAATTTTATTTTTTATTTTATTTTAAATTAAATTTTAATTTTATTTACATTATTTATTTATATCTTAATTATTTTATAGTTTTTCATCAACTTAAGTATTTTTATTTTAATTTTATAAAGGTTATTATTAACTATTTTATTTATCTACTTTATTAATTTTATCTTAATTAGTTTTTTAATATTATACATTAATCTCATTTTAATCATTCTTTTAGATTTTTTTTTTTTAAAAAAAAAATATTTATAATAAAAATAAATAATAATAATAATAATAATAATAATAATAATAATAATAAATAATAATAAATATATATATATATATATATTTATATATATATATATATTATTTTAAATGCAAACTTAAATAATATCCTTTTTTTCTTTATTTTCTTATTGTTATATTTCAGGTTTAACAGTTGTTAATTAAATAGTAAGTTTTTCGTTATCATCAGCTTTGAATGTATATTAAGTATTCTTGATTTTTTCTATTTAGTCTTTAAAATTAGAAGTATACATTCCCAGGTTTTTAAGAAAATTTTTTAAATCATTTAAATTAATATATTTTATGTTTGAATTTTTATTATTATTTTGATCTTTATTATCGTTCAAAAATTATTTCAGTAATTAATTAAATATTTTAACATTTTATTCTTGAGCAGATTTTTAAATTTTTAAATCGAGAATTTGTTTATCTAAATCTTCCTTTTTTATAGAAAAAATAACATTATCTAAATCAATATTTGAGCTAAAAGAAATTTTATTTATACATTAAGAAGATGCTTCGAATTCTGTTTTTATAAAACTCTGTTTATTGAGCATTTTAGTAAAAAAACTTTCCGAAAAGACCTAAGTATCATTTAAAAAGCCTTTAATTGTTGCTTATTTACCTTTATTAATTCTAATAAAAGTACTTTTAATAAATAAGCAATGAGAAAAGGAAATAATTCCTTCTAAATCTTAAGTTTAAATGAAAATTCCATAAGGATTTTATTCTAAGATATCTTATTTGGTAAATATATTTAAGTCTTTTTGATATTATTTTTTGAAATACTACTTTTCTTGGTCTTAATTTGATGATGGTAAATGAAAATTGTCAAATTTAAAAATAAAATATTCCGGATATATATCTTTTTATAAAATGAGCATATTTTAACTTGTTTTTACATTTACAGAAAGGTATTTTGTTAAATTTTATTCATTTTCGAAAATTTCAAAATCTAAAAAGAATTCCAAAAAAAGGTTTTTTTCATATTTATTATACATGAAATTCTCATCTATTATATACCTTTGTTTATCTAGAAAAAAAACATTAGGTAAAAAAGAATTAGATTGAAATGAATTTATTTTATTTTAAGCCTCCTTTTGGAATAACTATACATTTTATAATTTAAAATCTTGCAGTTATTAATCAAAATATACATCAATTGTTTTATTATTCACTATTTTACAATAGGGGCCTTCATGAGAGAAGCAAATACGATCTTAAGTCAGTTTTTATTGTTTGAATGTGTAATAGTAATAGGGGTTTGTATCGATTTTTATATCGAATTTTTTTTAAAGGAACTCTGAAGGCTCCAATAAGATTTTTGATAAGGAAATTTTATTTATTTATATTAGTAAAATTATTAGTATAAATTAAAATATCATTTTTATTTATTATTTTTTTAATTAAAAAGAAAAATATTAATTTTTTTTACTTTTATTTATATATATAGCTTTTTTTTATTTATTTTTTTCAATTGTTTCGGAATATATTTATTATTTTTTTAAACACATTGTCGTTTTTTTGCTCAAAACTTAGCTTTTCTGTTGAAAAAGAGTATACTTATAAAAATAAATATCCCATTAAAACACATGTAAATGTAATAATGTTAAATGGCATAGAAAAATCGGGTTCAGGTAATTAACAAATTACATTTGGGGCAGTTTCAAAGTCTTTAAAGCCGTCTTCAGTTTAAAAAAATACGGGAACTGCTATAATATCGTGTCCTCTTTGAGGATCATGGTTATAGTTTTCAAAAGATTTCATCATTTTAATCAATGGGATTATTATTTAGATTTCTTGTAGAGGTTAAAGGGTTGTTTGGAGAGAAAAAAGGAAACTTTGATTAACAAAATGGTCTACTTTAAGAAGATTGGGATTATCTTTTAAAATGTTACGACCGGAAAGTGAATCTATGACTTAGATTTAGTGAAAAATAGGGTAAAAATAATATTAAAGACTTTCATAAGTAGAAATTTTAAGATTTTTTTAGGATAAATTTTTAATTTTATGTACTAATGTGTCCTTATGTGAAAACCACTTTTCTTTCATAAATCTTAAATTTTTTATTATTTTAAATTATTTAATTTAAGTTTATATTTCTTGATTTTTATTTAATATTAAATTTTCAAAATCTTTAAAAGGAATTTCATTTTAATATTATTCAATATTAAAAAAGATAGAATTTCCCTTAAAAAAATATAATAAAAATAGAATTAAAAATATGTTTTGATAAGTTTATAAGTAAAATAATATAAAAAAAAAAACTAAAAAAAAATAATAAATATTTATATAATATATATATATATATATATATATTTATATATATAAATATTTATATTTTTATATAATTATACGTATTTAATTTAAGATGATTAAATTAATGGACATATTTTTAATTTCTTATTTAAAGATATTGAATAATTAGCTATTTCATTTTTTAAAACAGCAAAAATTTATAATAGAAAATTTACTTTTTTATTATCATCTTATATTTTTATTTCTAAATTTATACCTACATATCGGCTTTTAAATATATTAGTTTCTTCTAAAATATCGAAAATTCCCTTTTTTCCACTACATGGTAAATATTTTTTCAATTTTTTAATATTGTCGCTACAAATGAATTCTGTTGGATCTTAAGCATATAATATATTTTCCTCTCCGGTATGAAAATAGTTTGTTGATTTTAAATGCTTTACAGTAAATTTAAACATTTCGCTTAATGTTTAAATACTAGCTTCGTATACTACGTTTTTATTCGGGTCTTATATTATTACTTCGACACCATTTTCTGGAAATTTATAATTGAAATTACCTAATAGATTATTGAAAGAACCTAATGCAGCTTTTATCTTAAAATCTCTAGTATTTGATTATACTAAATTGTCTAAATGTGTTCTTGAAAATATGTAATTGTCGGATATTAATGAGTCAAGATTTATCTAATGTGAATAGTTTGATTCGAATATTAATAAAGTTAAATTTGGATTTGTTGTGGGTTCGAATGTTAAAGATTCTTAGATATTTGAAGTACAGTTTGTTATTGATAAAAGTAAAATAAATATTGATATTTTATTAAAGATATTTTTCATGTTTTTTTTTTTGTTTTTATTCAAAGATTTTATAATATTATATATATATATTTTTTTTTTATAAAAATATAAAAAACTTTTTTATCTTTATTTTGACAAAAAAAATTAAATTAAAATTTTTAATGTTTATTTTTTTGATTATTATAATATATTTTTTTTTATTATTATTTTTAATAAAAAATTAGGCAATATTATATATATTAAATTTAAGGAAAATATCAAAATTAAGTTTGCTTTTCATCCTTTAGTTTAATATATTTCCGTTTGATCATTTTCAGAATAAAGAAGTCTATTTCCTTACAAAAATCTATCAAAATCAACTAATTTCCAATCATTATGGATTCTATAAAGTTTTAACCTTATATATATTTTTTTTTTTATTTTTTATTTTTTTTTTTTTTTAAATAAAACCATTCAAGGTAAGTAGTTTTTAAAGTAGAAAATTTAGGGGGATTTCTAAGTTAGTTTTCAAAAACGGCTGTATGAATATAAGTTTCTGGTTTTTCCGAAACTATATTTCCATTAGAATCTTCAATTTAAACAATATATTTATTATAACTTTTGACATGAACCCTTAGTATTAATTTATTATTTTCATCTCTAATCATTTTAGGGTCTAAAATATCATTTTATTCTAATTCTTGAGGGTCAAAATCTTTCAAAGTAAACATAAGAATGCCTTTTTCTTCTAAATCTCTATTAATATCATAATCTTCAACGTTTTAATTATAAGCACGGTTTGAATTAAGGCCTATTATATGGGTAGTTTCGAAAATAGAAATTTCCTTTTTTTTAGAAAGTAAAGCAGAGTCTTCTTCTTTAAAGTGGACTTTATATCCATTGTTTTTTAATATTTCTAATGATTATTTAACTTTTAGGAAAAAATTTAATTCCATATAAGGAAATTCCTCATCATTGTTTGATTGTAAACCTTTCATAAACCACACCATTCTTCTATTTAAATTTTTTAAAAATTCTTCATATATTTCAGGTGGGCTGTTTTTAATAATCATATTATCGTGTTCTTTTTACTTTTTTATTTTTTATTTTAAAAATATATAAAAATATTATAATTATTTACTATAGGAAGAAAATCAGGCATTCCTCTAAAATTATACGGAAACTTGACTTCTTTAAAAGACTTAATTTTAATATTTTTGAATTAATTGCAATAATCATCTAGTGTAAATAATTCTATTAATTTTTTATAATTTTTGCAAATTTTTTATTTAATTAAATATCTAAATAATTTACTTTTTATTATTTATTATTACTACTTTCTTGTTAATGTTCTAATACTTATTTGGCAGCTGTTTAGAAAAATCTTTTCAATTTCATTTATTTTATTTTTAATATATAAAAGATATTTTGTATTTATATTAATTTTATATTATATTTTTTATATAAATTAATTAGTAAAAATTATATCATATATAAATATTATAATAACATAAAATTAAAAAAAATATATTAAAAGAATATATAAATAAAAATAAAATATAAAATTATGATATAAATAAATATATTAACAAATATATATATATATATATATATATAAATATATATATATATATATATTTAAATATTAATGTTATAAAATAAAATTTATATATTTTCTAATAGTAAATATAAATATTAATTTATCAATATAATAATTAACTTAGTATATATTCTGCTTTTTAACTAACTATTTTGTTTATACTAATAGTTGTAATAATATATACTATATTTTTGATTTAATTTCTTAATTCAATATTAATTACACTTTGAAAAATATTTTAAGCATTATCTAAAAATGTTAATACAAGAGTCATACAATATTATTATTAAATATTAATATATTCTAAAAAGTCTACACAATTTTTGAAAAATTAATAATCAAATTAAGTAGTTAAATAAAAATTTTAAATTGTCAAAATAATATTATTTTACTATTCTATTATTAAATATGGAAATTCTCGAATATATTTAAGTTGATCTAAAAATACTTATTGATTATATTTTTTAAGCCATAACTTAGTTTAATTAATGTTTTATTCTATTTAATTATTCCCAATATAGGACATTTACATTATAAAAAATTAAGATTAATTATTTTAATGTTATTCTTTATACTAAATATTTGCTTACTATAATAATTTTAAACAGTTTTATATTAAAGAATTTATATTTATTAAAAGTATATTTTATAGTTTTTAATTATTTTGAATTTTAATTAATTAAAACTTAATGGATTCGTTAAATAAATTTATTATACTTACATTATTATTAGTGAATGGGTTTTAAGTTTGTTCCAGTATTTTACAATAATAATCAAAGGCATATTAACAAACTTTTTCATTTTAATCGTCAAAAAAAGAACAAATGTAAGGTAATATATTCTCAAAAACTAAATTATCGTTAATGTATAAGGAAAAAATGTATAGTAATTCTAAACCTAGCAATTTATTTTAGACATATTTAACGTTTCGAATGTTTGAGCAAATTAAATTAGCTATGAGAATAAGTTCATCGGAAATTAAAGCTTTGTCTTTTTATTAAATTTTAGAATTTTTTTATTTTTCGATTTCTTTTAAAATTAAATAGGATTTTTAACATTAGTTTGTTTTCTCAATGTTTACATATAATTAATGATTTTGATTTAATTAAGATATATGTTAATAAAAATTATTAATATTATTATTATTATTATTATTATTATTATTATTATTATTATTATTATAATTTAAATTATTTATATTATTTAAATTATTTATATTATTTGGATATTAGTATTTTGTTATTTTTTCTAAGGATAAATCATTTTTATATTCTTTAAAATTTTATACATAATTTATAAAAAGATTAAAGAAATCCCTATATTTTAAAGGAATAAAATTGAGTATTTTTTATTAATTTCCTAAAGGTATAAAAATTCCCATAATTGAATTTAACAGATGCAAAATAACTTCAATTCTATCATCTGGAATACACTCATTTTATTATACGAATTTTATGAAGTCTTGGCTTTCTAAAAATGAATATAAATAAAACGTATATAAATATTTTTCTTTGTCCTCTTTTAATACTTCAGATAAAAAATAGTTTATTATAAAATCTATATTTGGTCTTTTTCTTTACGGTTATCTTTGTTTTAATAAAATTATTTGCTCTACTAAATAACTTAAAGTTAATAAAGGTATTTTACATATATTTTCAGCTGGATCATATTTTTTTCAATAAATTCTTGTAATTCTTTAAACTAAAGAGATATTTTTTCCCGTTTTCTTAAAATAGTTCATATATTACACATCCCAAACTAAAAATGTCCATTTATTTTAGAATTTCGATATCTGAGACATTTTATATTTAAGATTCATATATAGATTGATTATGAAAAATGATTTTCTCAGGTGCAAAACAGCAATTTTTTTAGATATTATTATAAAATAAATGTAATAATGAATGTAAATTTTCAATATGTATAAATTTAGGTTTAAAATAGGCAATATCAGATAAAAAAACATGATTAGAAGTATTTAATAAAATATTAGAAGATTTAATTTAGCCATGAAATTAATTATTTTTATGAATATGCTATATGGCCAACATAGTTTAGAATAAAATAAATATTTTTTAGCAATTATTTAAAGAATTCAATTAATTTAATTTATCACGCAAAGTAGTATGGAATTATTATCTTGATAATATTAAATATTCCTCACAACTAGTTATTATTAATGTTTTTGCAATATTTGGGTGTGTTGGGAGTTATTATTAATCTATGGATGGTTTATATAATAAATAATCAATTTTTTTTAGTTCTTCGTTTATTTCTTCAGAATATTATTTTATTTTTAATATCATGAAAAATCCACTATTTTATAATTAATATGACTGGGTCTTTTAAAGCTTATTTTCAATAAATTAACGGGTATACTATAAGTTTAAATTTTATTTTAGCCATTGTTCTGGAGTGTAGGTTTTAGGCTTTTCTTTTTAGTTTGATAAACCCATAGATATTTTTGTTTAGTTTATTATATATATATTTATATTATATTATATATATTTAATTTTTTAATATTATTTTATGTATATTTAATATTTTTAAGGTTTTTCTTTTTATATATTTTTCTTAGAATAAAATAATTTAAGGTTTTTTGATTGTTTGTGAAATAATAATATATAATATATAGTTATTAAAAATTTTGTAAATTATATAAAATATTAATTATATTGTAAAATATAAATATATTAATAATATAATCAATTAAATCTATTTTTTAATTTCTAGAAATATTGCATTTAAGAAAAATCAATTTTCCAAGTGTCAGGAGCAAAAACTGCAAAAGTAACACCTAAAAGAGATCCATATATACCAAATCTAAGCATATTTTTTAATTTAAGATGCCTGACTCTTTTTTAAAATCTCCAGTATTTATTATAAATTGCTTTAGGTAAACCAACACCTACACTTCCAATTACAAATCCTTTAAGAGAATAATCATATATTTATTCTTTAATTTATTAAATTTTTTAATTTAAAAGTGCTTTTTTTCTTTCTCTTACTGATAAATGGTTCATTTCAGTAATTTTTTCTGAATTTTAATTATCTAATTATTAATAAATTTATTTATAAGAAAATTATTTTTAGTAATTATTTTCCATTTTTTTGTTTAATTAAAAAAAAACTTTGGATTTAATTTTAAATCAATTATTTTTATTTTATTAATTTCTTTTTTTTTATTAAAAAAAATAAAAGAAAATTAATAATTAAATTAAAATTAAAATCCATATAAGTATTTCATATATATTTCATTTTTTTTTATATATATAAATAAAAGAAATTTAGACAAAGTCTTTTTTATATAACAATTATTATAAATAATAAGTACTTGATTATTTTATAAAATACAATATAATCTTCACTAGAAGATAAATAAATAAAAAATAAACAATATTAATAAGTTTAAAAAAAATAAAATACAACTTAAGTATTATTAAATTATTAATTTATGAATAAGAAAGAAAAAAATGAGTAAATATATCAAAAAAAATATAAATTTTATTTATAAAATATAGATAAAACATCCCAAAAATTATATAAAAAAATAAATATTTGAAAATATAAATTAAGAGTCAAAAAAATAATATAGAATTATTAAGCACATATATAATAAAAAAAGTGAACTAAAATCAAATTTTCATTTAAAATATTAAATAAAGTAAAGATACTAAATCGAAAAATGAGAAAAATCATCATTTAGAAAATAAAAAATCCCAAAATATAAATTGAAAGAAAAAAAAGAATTAATATTTATATAAAATTATTATATAAAAAAGGCTACTTTATGTAATATTATTAGACTAAAATTTAATTTTTTTAAATAATGGCTTCTTTTTTTGCAGCGAAAATATAAAATTTAAAAAAATGCAAAAAGTGGATTTCATCAATTTTTTTCTTAAAAAATAGCATTTTTAGTATTCAAAAAGGTCTATATTGCTTTAATAATTATTAATAATAAGATCTTATATTAATTTAAATCGCAAGAATATTAAAAAATTAGGTAAAATTTTAAATTATAATAGTGCAAGATAGGATAAAAGTTCTTTAGTTTAAAAATAAATAAATAAATAAATACATTTGTTTAGAAAAAGATAAATAAAATATTTTCAAATATAATAAATTTTAAATAAAAATTTCCTATTAATAAAAAAGAAAATGAAATTTCGGATATATTATAATTAATATTATAAAAAGTATTTTTTATAATTATTACATCTAATAATAAAATATATATTTTTTGTTATAATAATTATTAAGTATAAGATAATTTTTAATATATTTATAATTTTAATATAGCTGGAATAACTACTCAAAAATTCTAAAAAGTAATAATTTATTTTTATTTAAATAAAATATTTTTATTTTTGTTTATAATTATTATTCATTTTAATATTATCACAAAAATAAAAAATATAAAATTATAAAATATATAAAATATATATTATATGTAAAAATATAAAAAAACGAAATATATTAATTTTATATATAGATATATATTACAAAAATTAATTTAATATTTGTTTTTTTTTTTATGATTAATATTTTACGTTTTTTATTTTTTATTTATTTAACTATATTATTTATTTTTTTACAAACAAATAAAAAAACAAAACATTAAAATTAAAATAAAAAATAAAAAAAAAAATAAGATTTATTAAAAAAAAAAAAAAATATTTAATAACATTTATCAATAAAGATTATTAAATATTAATAAAAAGTAAAAAAATAATAAAATAATCTTCACCAGTTTAAAAAAGGATCCTCGTTGCTTTTGATAGCTTTAGGTAATTCAGTAGAATCAGGATAACTTCCATAATTAGAAGTATCATTTTTGCCTTTAATAGCAGGTTTATAAATAACAGGTACTTTTTTTTAATTTAAAGCGTCCCAATCAATATCTCCAAACATTCTATGAGTTTTAATATCATTAACACCTAAAAATTAATATATGTATTATTATTATTAAAAATATAAAAAACCTCCTTTTAAGTTTCCATATCTTTTAGTTAAATCAGCAACTAAAAGATGTTTGACTAAACTTTTAGCGTTTCTATTAATTTTTTTAAATTATATTTAAAAATTGTAAATGTATAAAAAAAAGACTTATCAAAGTTTCTTGGAAATTTAACTTTTCCTTTTAATATTTTTTGATATATAGCCATTGGATCTTCATCATTAAATGGATCAATACCTTTAAATATTAAAAATAATATATATATATATATATATATATATATATATATAAATATATATTTATATTTTTATTTATATATATATTCATTTAATAAACTAATATAATAGATATACACCTGCTAACATTTCATATATTAAAATTCCTAAACACCACCAGTCTACAGGTTTTCCATGTCCTTTATTAAGTAATATTTCTGGTGCTAAATATTCAGGTGTTCCACATAGAGTATAAGTTCTTGAATCACAATATTTAGCAAAACCAAAATCTGTTAATTTTAAATAACCATCTGCTCCAATTAAAATATTTTCTGGTTTTAAATCTCGATAAATGATATTTTTTCCATGTAAATATTCAAACATAGAAACACTATATATATATTTTTTTTAATTAAAAAATTTTAAAATACACTTATGCTGCATAAAATAAAGCTTCATTATTTTCTAAGTTTCCTTTGCTTCTTAAATAGGTAAACAATTCACCTCCTTATACGTATTCTAATACAAAATAAAGATATCTATCATCTTATGAAAAACCAAGCATTTTAATCTGATTTTTTTTATAAAAGAATAATAATTTTTTAATAAAAAAAAACCATTTTTGTTTTTACTAAAAATGGATGATTTATATTTGATAAAATAGTATTTTCTGATATTATATGATCCACTTATTTTAGACGCAAAATTTCAGCCTTTTTTAGCATTTTTAAAGCAACATATTCTCCTGAAGATTTTTATTTTGCAAGCCTTACTCTTCCGAATGAACCTTTTTATTTATAAAAATCGTATTTTTATTTATTTAATTTTTTTTTATGTTTATTCTGTTTTTTTTCAAACCTGTCCCTAATGTTTATAATACTTCGAAATCGTTTAATTTTATTTATTTTGACTTGAATGTTTCCATGGTTTTTTAATTTATTTTTAAATATATATTTTTATTTATTTATTTTTTTTTACTTTTTTGGAAAATAAAAACAAAACAAAAAAATTAAATTTTAATTAACCAATTTTTTTCATAATAATTAAAAAAAATAAAATAATTAAAAGCAAAAGAAAATAATAAAAATAGTTAATTATGTAAATATGTAAATATATTTATATATATGTATATATATATATAATAATTTTTCAATATAAAAAAAAAAAATATTTAACAACGAATTAAATTTGAAAATATACAAATTAAAATATATGAATAATAATTATTTATATTCTTCTAACAATTAACATTAATAAAGCTATTTATACAATTATTTCCTAAAACAATAAAACATTTAAAGATAAAAGCCCTCTGTATCCCCAATATAAAATAAAAGACAAAACTAAAACAATTAAGAAAGTTAACCATCATCCAAACCTCGAATAAATAATTTTTTTTTTTTAAATAATTAATAAACAATAAAATCGAGTTTAAACTCACATAAATAATCATAATAATACTAAGAATTTAATACAAAAATATTAAATAATAATAGTAACTTAATAGATTTAAATCTAAACAAAAGCAATTAATAATAACATAATGTAAAAATAGATAATCTATCGAATAATAACTCTTTTATTTCCATAAATTAATAATAATAAGAACCTAAATAAAAGCCTTTTTCTTTTATAAACTATGCATTGTTATAAGATGTTTAAACTAAAGAAAATTCATTTTAAAAAAGTATTTTTTATTAAAAAAAAATAAAAAAATAAACTATTTCTTTTTTGTTAAAGTAAAAAACTTAATCAATTAATCAAGAAACAATTCTATTATTTCTTAAAATAAAGATTAATTGCTAAATTCGAATGTTAAAGATTTATAAAATCATATGAAATAAAGTTTTTAAAATAAATAAACTATTAAATAACACTACTAACCTTTTAATTAAAATGATTTTACTTCTAATGTGGAAGAATTATAATAATAAAATAATAATTATTAAATTTAAAAGTCTAACTTTAATCTTTATTTTATTATCGGAAAAGGAGGATTTGGTAAAGTATGGAAAGTCGATAATAAAAAAACAAGAAAAATGTATGCAATGAAAGAAATGTCTAAAGCCTTGTAAGATAAAAATAAAAAAAATATAAAAATAAAAAATAAAATAGAATTATAACTAAAAAATCAATAAATTCTGTTTTAAACGAAAAAAAATTACTATCTTAATTAAATCATCCGTTAATTTTTTAATTTTATTTTTTTTTAATTAAGAAAATATAATATATTTAAACAGTTTTTTAGTTAATATGCATTATTCTTTCTAAGATAGAGATAATCTTTATTTAATAATGGACTTTATGGAAGGAGGTGATCTTAGATATCATATAGCAAAATAAAAAAGGTTTACAGAAGAATAAACAAGTAAAAAGATAATATAATTATTATTATTATTATTATTATTATTATTATTATTATTATTATTATTATTATAATTGTTTTTATTATATTATTATTATTATTGTTTTTTATTATATTTATTATTATTATTTTTTAATTAAAAAATTAAAAAAGAATTTTTCGTAGTAAATATATTACTTGGATTAGAATATTTACACAAAAGAAATATAATTCATAGAGATATAAAGCCTGAAAATTTAGTTCTTGATAATTAAGGTTATGTTAAGATTACTGATTTAGGAATTGCAAGAGATTGGAATCCTGATAATTAAAATGATACTTCAGGGACTCCAGGATATATGGGTAATATTTTATATTTATAAAACAAAAAAATATATATTTTAATATGATATTTATTTTTTATCTATTTTTATCTTTTTCAAAATTAAGCACCCGAAGTAATGTGTAGATAAAATCATACATTTGCAGTTGATTATTTCGCTTTAGGAGTAATAGCATTTGAGTTTATGTAAGGAAGGGTATTTATTATATATACATTTATTTTATTTAAAATTAAATATAGAGACCTTATTTAGGAAGATCAAGATAAGAAATAAAAAATCAAATTTTAGCGAAGAAAATACAAATAAAACAAAGTGAAATTCCAAACGGATGGTCTTTAGAAGCTGCGGATTTTATAAATAAAGTTATTTTTTTTTTGTTTATTTTATTGGAAAAAAAATTAATAGATGATTGAAAGAAAACCAGCTTAAAGATTAGGAATAAATGGGCCTGAGGAAGTCAAAAATCATCCCTGGATAAAAAATTTTCCTTGGAAATAATTATATAAAAAAGAATTATTAGCTCCTTTTAAACCTGTTATTTTTATATATAAAAATTGTATATAATTAATTAAAAATCAAAATTAAAATAAATATTATTGAATAAAACATAGTCATAAAAAGATAATTTTGATTTTAAATAATAAATATCAGTTGAAGATGAATAAGAATAATAATTAATTTAATAAAACACTATCTTATTAAGAAAACCTGAAGTTTAGAGTAATAATTATTATGTTTTTATTATATTATTAATTAAAAAAAATAATAAAAAAAAGGTCTCTTTGAAGAATATGATTTAGATAATACTTAAAAGTAAGATTTTAGTTAATAAGATATTATTAGTAGAAAATAATAAAATGATAAGCCATCTTTAATTAAAAGTAATAGAATAAATTATTTAGAAAACTATAAAATTAATTGAATATTAAAAGAAAAAAATAGATAAAAAAAATAAAAAAAATTAATAAAAAGTATATTAAAAAAAGATATATATAATTATGTACAAACAATATTTATATATATTTTTTAAAAAATAAAATAAAAACAACAAAGCTCAACAACATATAAAAAAAGGCTTTTTTTATATTTTATTTTTAATAATATTTTTCATTTACTTCGTTAAAGCAATTTTATATGCGCTTTTTAGTTATTCTTATGATATTTATATTTATTATTAATTAAGGATTAACTTTACTATTTCATAATGACTCCATCTACAGGCCACTTCTAATGGATATTCTTCGAAATCATTAATTTTTGATTTAATTTCAAAATTAACATTTATATTAATAAAAAAATTTACAATCTATATAACAAATATATAACTAATTTATTAATAAAAAAATTGAATAAAAAATATACTTTTATGTTTCCATTTTTGCAAGCTAAATACAAAGCATTTTAATTATTTGAATTTTATTTATTTATAATATGTTCAGGATCAGATGTTTCTCTAATGTTTCTATTTTTATATATATTTTTTAAAAATTTAATAAAATCAAAAAAAAAAAAAATCAAAAATAAAAACTTTTTAGGGTCTTAATTTAAAATCTAAGTTATCTTATCTATATCATCAACATTACCTCTTTCGGCTGCTGTAGTAATTTCTTCAATCATTCTAACTTATTTGAGAGCATTATTAACGTTATTGTCAACCTTATTTAAACTTTCTTTATCATTAATGTTTTATATTTATTCTTTGGCTTAAAATGATTAAAGATGAAATTCTTATTATATTTATTCCTTATTATTATTTATAGTAAACATATGTATATAATTTATTTCTTTAAAATTAAAAATATACACTTGATTATATGCTCCAAACTTAATTACTTTTAAGTCTTTGTATCGATTATACTACAGTGAATACTTTTTTGGCTTTTTCTAAAGGGGATTAATTTAATTAAATTTATTTTTTTTGTTCACTTTACGTTATTAATTATTTCATTTATTATGTTAGTAAATTTTATGTAACTATAGGATGTAATAGTTATTTTCTTTTTTGTTTGTTTGAAGTTATAAATTTTTATAATTATATATTATTTACGTTTGTAGTTTATTACTATCTTAGTTTGTATTTTAGCTTTTATTTTTATCTTCTTATATTTATTATAAATCTTGTATTATTGAATTTTCAGTCTTTTTATTCATGAAAAAAATACTTTTTTTATTTTAAATAATTTATTCTTCTTCTTCTTCTTCCTATTATTTTATTTTTTGTTCGCCTATTTTTAAATTTTAATCTTCTTATTGTTCTATTTTTGTGTTTTCTATGTCTTTTATTTCTTTACATTCTAATTCTGGTGTTTAATTTTTGATTTGTTGTTATGTTTGTTAATTTTTAACTGATATTGTTTATTGACTTTATTCGGATTTTTTTTCTAAACAAAATTCTTCATACATTAAATCAGTTGATTCTTATTTTTTTTATAAATTAAAATCTTAGCTTTTTTGCATATTTAAATTTTTATATTTTTATGAATTAGTAATTTCTTATTTTTACAGATTAAAATCTTCACTTACATTTTAGCCTTTATTTTCTAATTAACTAGTTTATTAAGAGCTTTCACTTATTAATAATAAATTTAAACCTTCAGTTTCATATTCTTGATATTTAATAAAATTAAATTAATTGTCTTAATCTTCAAAATTTTATTAGATATTAATGCTTTTTGATTTATCTTATATATTTTTTTTTATTAATAATGATGAAGCTATGTTAGTATTTTAAAATTAGTTTGTATCATTTTAAGTTCTTTCTTAATTAATATCTGTTAATATTTCTTAATTATTTTTATTCTTTTAAATATCTATTATTGTTTCTAGATTTTAAATCTATTCAATTTAATGTGTTTTTTTGTTTATTGCATCTAATTATTATTTTGGATAACAAATATTTTATTCATCAGTTTATTAAAAATTTTTATTTAATAGTTTATTTTAATTTGGGGGGATGTTTTAAATTTAATATGATATATTATTCGATATAAATGAATTTTCTTATTAATTTTTATACTAAAATTTATTTTATAAGTCCATTAATAAAAGGTTTTATTAATATATAAATACTAATTTTATTGATTTTTTTCAAATAATAGTTTTATTATTTTAATATATATACAAAAAAAAATGAATTAATTTAAATATTAAATATTATATATTACTTATTAATTATTTATTTAATAAATAATTTTATTTCTATTTGTTTAAACTTTGCTAACAATTTATTAAATAAAATTTTTAAATGTTTTAATATTCAATTAAATTATAATAACAATAAATTATTAGAGATATTATAAATTAATTGTAAAAAAAAATATTAAAAATAAGAATTTTAAATATTAAATCTTTCTACTAAATTAAGTTAAAAATATAAAATTAATAAAATTAAATATTATTTTAAATACAATCAATTTTTTTTAAATATTAATATAAATAAAATCTACATATAGATATAATTATTATTATTTATTTTAATTAATATTATAATATAATAAAAATATTAAAAATTATTCTCATTTTGCTTTTTTTTTTTTTTTCTGTATTTTTTTCATAAAAACTGAATCAATAAAATAAAAAAAATGAAAGAAAATGAATACAGCTTTTTTTTTATTGATATTTAAAAAAAAAATACGGAAACAATAAAAAATACAATATGAAAAAGTAATATTACATATTAATTTTATTTTATTTTTTTAAATAAAAATAAATCAATTAAAAAATTATTTAAAAAAAACATTTAAAGTCTTTAATTAACCAGAAGTATAAAAAAATGTCGAATTAAATATATAAATAGTATAAAAAAATACTCAAGAAAAAATAAATAAACAATAATATTTTTCATTTTAAAACATAAAAATATAATAAAATGATTTTCATTTTATATATTATGAACTAACTTGTTCAAAGTTTACATGATATTAAGAATATCTAAAAGTCTTACTTAAATCCATTAATTCAAGTTTAATTTTTCTTAAATTAGATCTACAAGCATTTTAAATTATTCCATCACTTGTATCTACATCATTATCTTATGTCTTTTATTTTTATTTAAATATATATTAAAAAAATAAAAAAAGAAATAATACATGAGATATGTATTTATCCTAAAATTCTTGAGGAACATTCATATCTTATTCTTTAAAGCATTTAAATTTATAATTTTTAGATTTATTATAGTTTTCAAATTCTATTATTTCAAAATTTTCATTTAATTTAATTTTTTTAAAGGATTTTCAGAGTATAATTAATCTTCAAGAAAAGATTAATTTTTTTATTAATTTCCTTTTGGCTTTTTTTAAATGAACTTTATTTTCTTACTTTTAAATTAAGGTCTTTTTAGCAATGCTTTTAGGAAGATTTTCCTGAAAAACATTCTTCTAAATTAAAAATACTTTTTTTTCCGTTTTCTTGAGAATTTGTGGAATTATTTTATGATTTATTAGAATAACAGGTTTTTATAGAAGTTATATTTTAATTAATTTATATATTCTTTGATATTTATTTTAATTTTAAAGTTTATTTGATACTACTTTCTTATAATTACATTTTTTGATATAATTAATTAAAATATCTTTTAGTAAATATTTTTTAAAAATAATTATATATAAAACATATTTTTAGTATTTTTTTTTTTTTTTTTTAATTGAAAATGCATTATAATTTTTAAGTTATTTTTCTTTTCATTTTAATTATTCTTATATTTTTTATTTTAGTAATATAAGTATAAATTCGCAATATAATTAGTTATTTAACCTTTTTAATATTTTACAATATATTTTATTTCAATTTATATATTTTTCTATTTCATAAAAAAGAAGATTATTCCGCACTTTATATATTATTTAAATTTTAAAAATGTTTTGTATTACTTAATTAAATTTATATTTTAAAAAAAAACTTACTATATCCTGATTTAAAAAAAAAAAAAATTAAATTATAAAATTACTTTTTAAAATAAAATAATTATTTTATAATATATATACCAAACTATTAAAAAATATTATTTTTAATTTATATTCACTTATTTAAATATTCTTAAGCTAATTTACTTATTATTTTTATGCTTTGTTAGTATAATGATTTATAAAGAAAAATAAATATAAAAACCCTTATTTAAATAAATTTTTAAAAAATAATTTTATAATGTTTTTATTTTATATAGCTACCCATAATATTAATGATAATTTTTTAGCAAAATATTTATATAAATAAATTTTGAAAAATATCTTGTTTAATATTAAAAAAAAGATTCGATATACACTTAGCTGTAACAATCATCATTACTGCTAAAATTCTAGATTTTTTTAAAAAATAATATTAACTAAAATTTTCTTTAATAATGTATTAAATGATTGAAATTAAATATAACTTGAGATTAATAAGCAAGTAAAAAAAAATTATATATATATATAAAATGTGAGATAAATATATTATATTAAATTTTTATACCATAAATTACTAATAGATATATATTTATTTAATAAATATAATAAATTTTCATAAATAGTAATCTAAAAGTATAATAATAATAAGATATTCTTTAATTATTTATATTTTTAAAAAAAAAATTTATGAAGATAAAAAAAAGAAACTATATATACATATATTTTATTAAATTTTAAAAAAGAAAAAAGTAAAAATAAAAAAAAATATGAAAAAAAAAATTGATGTATAAAATAAAAAAGTAATGAATATATTTTTTATTGTTAAATATAAATTTTAAATTAGTAAATAATAGATCTTAATATAGATATATAAATAATAATATGTTTATATATATATATATATATATATATATATATATTTATAAAATTATATTAATATATTGATATTTATTTATAAATCTTATATGTCTATTTTTATATTAATTTTTTTTTTTATATTTTTATATATATATTTTATTTTTATATAAAATTTCTTTTTTTTTTTATATTATATATATATATATTTTTTTTTTTATAATACAATTTTATTAGGATAATTTATATTATTATATAAATGATATTTATTTATTTTTTTCATTTTTAATATTTAGTAAAATAGTAGTACATAGGAATGTTATACAATATCTTTATTTATTATATATATTTTTATTTAATATTTTCATTATTTTTAGTCAATAAAAAAAGTAGATTTTTTTACATATGAAACATTATCTAATATAATATTATCAATATCTTTATTTTTTATTTTATATTTAAATACAAAGTTTCTTATTTTTTGTTATTATTTTATCTTATGAATTCTCATTAGGTATTTTTTTTTTAAAATATATAGGTAATTTCTTTGATTATGAATTTTTTATATGTTTTTCACTTGTATTTGACTTACTTCTTATAGTTTAAATTTTTTACAAACTTTAAATTAATTATTATTTTTCATAAAATTCATTTAAACATGCAATTTCATCAATATAATTGTTAACATTAATAATTAAATCGTTGTTTTAGTATATTTTATTTTAAATTTCTTATGAATTTATTTTTCCTTACTATTTAAATAATTAATAAATATTTGTTGTTTTGTTTTCTTTGAATATATTTTCATATATTTGCACTGGATTTATTTATCGCTCATTAATATAAGTTTACTTTTACAAAAAATTTTTAAGAACTCCGAAATCAAAAAAACTGACTCCCTATTAAATTTAAGAAGTAATCTATTTTTTGAAAAGAAGAATATCTTGTTAATTTAATTTAATTAAAATATTAGAAATTTCATTTAAAACAGTAAAATACTTAATTAAATCTTCGTTTATATCATCTGGAATGTGTTTTTTAATAATATTTTTTAAAAAACCAATATAATCAAAATTCTTTTCAATTACAAAATCTTTAAAATATTCAAAAATAAACTAATCTTCAAGATTAACTCCAAAATTATTTTTCATTAAAATTTTTAAATCTTTATATTTGACTAATTTATTTATTATTATATATATTTAAAAAAAGTATTTATTTTATACTTATTCCTGTTTTCTTTATATCTGTATTTTAGAATAAACTTTTTATGTTTCTAATAACTTCATTTATATTTTAAGTTTATAATTTTTACATTATAGTAGGAATTAATGTAAGAGAAGATGATATTTATTTATTAATTTAATTTTAATGATTTATAGCTCTTTATAAATATGTGTATATTTATATATATATATATATATATATATATATATATATATATTATATATATATATATATATTTATTATAATTTTTTTATTTTACCTTTAATTAGTTTATTTTATTTAAGATTTTATAAAAATTTAAAACTTTTATTTGATTTTGATATATTCTGTATGCTTTTATAAAAAATATCAAAAATAAATAAGATTTTATACTTTACATTAATAAAAACATTTTAAAATATTTCATAAACTAATTAAACAGATATATATAATTCGTTTTCAATTATTTATTAAATATCTTTGTCATTAATATTTTTTATTTATTTAAAAATATCAATCTCATTATCTATTTATTTTTTAAATTACAGAATTTTATAAAATTATTAATCTTCTAATACATTTTCTTATAAGATTCCAAAAACTAAAGAATAAAATATAGAGAAATCCTTTTTTATATCGAACAATTTTTATAAAACCATTATTATTTCCGAAATTCTTAAAGTAACAATAAAGAAATTCCCCTCTTTTTCAAGCATTTAACTAGTAAATAGTATATATATAATACATATATATATAAATATATTTATATAAAAAAAAACCTTATAAAAAATTAAGCAGCATTTATTTTATTTTAAATATTCATATAACACTTTTTTTTTAATAAAAATTAAATTTATAAACAAATAAAAAATACATTTTCAAGATAATCTTCTCAGTAATAAAATAATTAAATCCTTTATATTTATTTTACTAATCAAATTATCAACCATAAATCTTGCACATTCAGGCTTATAATAAAACATGAAAGGATGTTAGAATAATATTTCTCCTTTATGCTATAAGCTACAGTATTTTTTCGCGAATATAAGTTTTTAACTATTGCTAACATTATATTTCGTAATATTTTAATTTTCAAACGAAATATTATAATTATCTTCGATATTTTATTATTACTATTATTATTTATTATTTTATGTATTTTATATACTCCAATTTAAAATATTATTAATATTTTAATTAATTTTTTATTATTTTATTTATAATAAACATTCCAAATTTATACAATTTTTAACGTTTTCTTTCGAACAATATTCAATTTTTTCTAATTAGCTATCTTTATAGCTTCCTGAACCAAATTCAGCAAATTAAATTTTATAAGTTTCAATTTATTATAAAAGAACCTAAATATTTTATTCTTAAAGAACAATTTTTTACGCTTATATTTAAATTTCTTTTTCATATTTTTATTAATATCTTTTTAATCTTAAACTCATTTCTATTTTTTAAAATTAATAAGTAATACATTTTTATTTTGTTTCTTTTATTTATAGATCTACTTTTTTTTTTATTTCTTAATTTTAAAATAAGCATGTTTTCTCAAATATATATGTTAAAACTTTTACCATTATATTTATGAAAATTCCTATTGTTTTCTCTTCTTTTTCAATGCATATTTTCATTAAATCATTTGATAAATTTCCTATTTTCTACATTAAATTCTTAAGTAGATTTTTACATGGAAAAATATTTATTTTTTATAAAGTTTCAATTTCATTTTTCATTTAAATTATAAAATCATACAAAATAAAGTTATATTTTTCATTTTCTTTCTCCTTTTTATTTGAAAAATTGTTTAATAATAATTAATTAAGATCTATATTATGTATTATATCTTAAAATATTTAAAATTCATAATTAAAATCTTTATTTAAATAAGATTCAAATATTCTCTTTTCATTACTTTCTTCCTAAAAGGATGTTTATTTTATATTTTTACTGCTTCGTATTTTTTTGAAAAAATACGGTTAAGATTTATTTAAATTTTATGTATTCGGCATTTCAAATTTAGATGAGTTTTTACGATAACTATTCTTTCTTATTGAATTTTAAAATTATCTACTTTCATTTTAGGTGAAATACAAATTATTTCGATTTGTTAGTGTATCTAAGGATGTTAATAATGTATTTAATTTCAATTATATTTTTTGACCTTCTTTTTTTAAAATAAACTATTTTGATATATATTTATTTGATATTTTTAAAACTTTATTTTTGTTTATATAAACTATTAATTTCTTGTTGTCTATTCATTAGTTTTATATTTTACTATAATTATATATTTATTTTAAATATTTTTATTAAGTTTTTATTAGTTTTATTATATATATTCATTTAAAGATTTAATTTTTTTCTATTAATTTTCAAATTATAATTATTTAAATATATATAATATTATTTTTTTTTGTTTAAATTTAAAAAATATAAAATTTTATTTTTTAACAATAATTAAATTATAAAAATAAAAAGTATCAAAAAAAGTTAAAAATTGATATTTTAATACAAATTAAAATATTTTATAAATTTTATAAAATAATATATAATTATTTACATAAATAAAAGCTAAAAATGAAAAAAAGTTAATTTAATATATAATCTTAATTAGAAAGATTTAAACATTCTCTCTAAAGCCTGCCTTAAATATAAAATCAAGTTATAATAACAAACACATCAAGATCATCCAAATTAGAAATATAAAACTAGCAATCAAATAGAAAATACAAGAAAACAAAATCAGAATTAAATATAAATAGATGCTTATAATCAATCTCTATATCTAAGTAACCAACTGAAAAATTAAAAAAAAATCCAAAGTAAGATGTTAGAAGTATAATAAAAAATATGATTGAATTAAAGAAACAATAAATATTTAAAGCTTTTGAAAATTAAAAACATTAATAACAATTAAAACCTAGTACTAATAAATTAAAAAATATTAATATTTATTAAAAATAATAAAACTAATAAAAAGATAATGTAATAAATGTAGATATGTTAATATCTGAAAATGCAAAATTAGTCTAATAAAAATAATATTAAAGTATTAAAAAAAAATCTTATAATATAATAAAAATCGGTGAAATATATCTAACAAAATACAAACCACCCCCTAAAAAACCTCCCCAATAAGAAAAATAAACTAATCCAAATATTTTTAAAAAAGTATAATTATGTTACTATAGATTAAGAATGATTCGTTTATTCATAAAAAAATGTGAAAACGGTTAAAAAATCTTAAGATAGAAACAAAAAGATTATTTTGATAAAAATTTAGAATTTGTAATTTAAGAAATGATGGATTATGTACTCAATGCATGTGATAAAATAATAAAGACTTTACTAAAGGAAAAAAAGCTCTTAGCTTTTTATAAAATAAACAATTCAAAAATGCTTGAAAAATTAGAAGACTATTGTATATAGATAATGAAATAATTAATTGCATATGAAACAAAAGAAAACTATACTTTTATTAATTTTATATCTAAAATGATAAACAATTATGAATTTGTACCTTCATATTTTTTTCCTTAATTT
Organism: Ichthyophthirius multifiliis; assembly: GCF_000220395.1. Lineage (NCBI taxonomy): Eukaryota > Ciliophora > Oligohymenophorea > Hymenostomatida > Ichthyophthirius > Ichthyophthirius multifiliis. Next base: position 53,886 of record NW_004086341.1, on the reverse strand, counting down.
GTTCTAAAAAGAATATAATATACATAAATAGGATAAATAAAAAATATAAATGTTGAATAATAATAAATGATTTTGCTTTTTTTTTTTTTCATCTATGGATTGTTCAATAGAATTGCTAAACCTTGGTAAAGTATGAATGAATTAAAGCAAAATAATTAACTTAAAAAAAATAGTAGATGCTTAATTAGTGTATTCTTTTATATACTTTACGATTATATTAATGAAAAAAATCAAGTTTTTGAACATAATTAGGCAAATGTATTAGAATAATATTATGTTTCTTGTAGAGTAACACCTTTAAATGCAAATCATTTTTTTTTTGGTGATTTTTAGGAAAAAGAACATTTTAATAATGATTATTTTATAGATAAGATTAAAGCTTAAATTAATCAAAATGAAGGAGTCCTAATTGGAATTCAAAAAAAATATAAACTTAAGAAATGTATAGATCCTGGAAGAAATTTCGTTAAGGAAATGAGAAAATATATTGATTAAATGTTCTATAAATTTTTTGAGAAATGTTAAAGTGTATATGTAAAAGATAAGATTTTATATTAAAAATGATATTGAATTATTTATTTTTTAGACAAAATTATTATATAAAGATAATAATTTTACTATTTTCTAGTTAAAATTATATGATAAATATAAATTAATTTATAAAAAAAAAAAAAATTTAAAAAGATAAAATAAAAATGTTAATGATAAAAATATAAAAAATAAAATTAAAATTTATTATTAATGTAAATTTTATTTTATAAACATAATAATTATATACATAAATATCCTTTAAAAATCTCAATAAATGTAAAATATATATTTAATATAAAAAAAGAGAAATTGAATATATAATATATGTTTCTTATAATAAAATGAAATAGATAATTATTTTTTATTTTGTATAAATATATATATATATAAATATATATATATATATAAATATATATTATATATATTAAAATATATACATATATATATGTATTAATAAATTTATCTATATTCATATATTTTATTTTTAATTTTTTTTAATATAAATATATTATAAATTATAAATAAAAATAAAAAAAAAAT